>NC_140974.1:31755755-31770755 GCF_056783735.1 Eptatretus burgeri | reverse complement strand
GTTCAATGTATCAGCTCGTTTTGTGTTTCTTTCATTGGTTCGACATGACGCGTGATTGAGAATTAGTAAAAGCTGTTACGGCCCTAAGGGCACATTTGAACCGACGGTTCTTGGCGATTAAACTGATCAGAATCTGCGGTTAACTGCGTTAAGCGGCTCGTTTTCGTACGAGTTCCGTTGAGGGTGAATTTCACCCAGTAGATTCCCGCGTGGATACTTAGGTATATAGAAATTTGGCTATTCACCCTATTCCACGTGGGTGACCTGTTGGCGATCTTCGGTCCAGTCAGGACCCATTGGCTCCGGACTTCTCCAGAGTGATGACCTAAATTCTGGGCGATCAGTCGAGCCGACACTACTGCTCCATCGAGCGGTCGTGCTCGCGGCCGATACCCGGCCCCGCAACAATATAACCACTGACTGACTGACTGACTGTTACTAAAGACTGGTGCCTTCCAGGTGACATGAAAAGCTGAAATTTTGTGTGATGATGGACATCAAAGCCAGCACACTGGGGGGGGGGGGGGGGTGGGAATCACAGAATTGTCAGACAACATATCTATCAATGGAAATAAATAAATAAATAAAACATCAAATGCAGGTGAGCAACCTGAGACAATGTGGAAACACGGTTCATCTGCTTACAAAATGTGTAAGCACACCCCGATATATATATATATATATATATATATATATATATATACATATATATATATATATATATATATATATATATACATATATATACATATATATCAGAAAAAACCCACACAATGTAAATAATATACTATGTAAATACGACACGTAAATTCCGTACGAAAGAAATACCATGCTGCATAAATAGCATACTAAGGAAATACCATACCACTTAAATATCATACTACATAAATACTGTACTATGTCAATACTGCACTACATTAATACGTATTATATAAATACCGTACTATGTAAATACTGCACGATGTAACTACAACACTACATAAATTCCGTACTACATAAATACTGCACTATGTAACTACAACACGACATAAATTCCGTACTACATAAATACTGCACTATGTAAATACCATACTATAGAAATAATATGCTATGCAAATACCATGTTATGTAAATACCTCACCACATATATACCACAATACGTAAATACCATACTACATAAATACTGCACTATGTAAATACCATACTATAGAAATAATATGCTATGCAAATACCATGTTATGTAAATACCTCACCACATATATACCACAATACGTAAATACCGTACTATGTAAATACTGCACTATCCATACATACGTTACTTATAGTTGGAATAAAAGCGGTTGTTGCGGACGTTTTCATTCCAATTTAAAACTAAAGGACGTCTCCTTCTAGCGAACAAAATGGTGTCATGACATTTACCACTTTCAATTCAAATACAACGAATCCAAATGAAGTAAATGGTAACAGATCATTTACACAGTCCCAATATACGATACAATTATTAATCTTACAGAAACCCACGTATTTTTTGGTTATCAGTGAGTGATTTTGTTTCGCATCAATAAGCAGCGGTGTAAATACAACAAGGAGGTGAAAATCCATGGTGCAAAAACAGATGATGCAAGTTTCATGATAGTCCCTGAGGTGTGTGTGCGTGTGATCACCTTCAGTTAAGGAAGACCACAACGTGTAAGTCGAACAACAAGAACTATCGTTGAGAAAGTCTCGTATTCAACTGAATAATTAGCTTGAACACCCCCCCCCCCCCCCGTGCCATAAACGAGATGCAATGGGATTAGAAAGTTTGCTTGTGAGGGGTATAACAAACCATTTGTTGGAACTGCTGTCCTGGCACAACAGGATGCCCAGAGAACGGGTTTAACTGCAAGCAGAGCAGCTTCTGTTGGATCAGATTGTTTCTGCCATTGATCTCAAGCTGGGTTTTCAGGTGAGGCGGGGGGTGCAGGTACTTGCAATTTTCACGAACACATCGACCCTGGAGAAGATGAAGGTGTGGTGGAAGGGAGAGAAATGTCGGTCGTAAGATATTTGAAACAAATGTGTCCGATCATTATACAAGGCAAAAACCACAAATGTAGGTAAAAAAATTGGCAAAAAATATTGGTCGATCGCACAATGCAAAATGCAGAGAGTGCAACTTTCAAATGGAAGGCACAAAACCTGACTAACCGATTGGAAGAAGAGTTTTAATTGAATTAAAAAGATTTACATACTGTTCCATCAAAAGTGAGCAAATTCAAGAAGAAGAAATAAGAGAAAGAAAAATGTCTCCGTCTCCTAATGTCTCTGTTCCCCACTGTTTTGTCCTTCCCTCTCCCTCCCCTCTTGTCTCATGTCCCCCTTTCTGTGTGTTGTGTGTTAGCTCTCATACGAGCCTCGACAAGGTATACAAAAAAATCAATAAAAATAATATCCCCAGAAGAAGAAGATTAATTTGTTTCTATTTTGTGCACAGGTAAGTGGGAGTTTGGATGATATCCATGGTGCTGGTCAGACATGTATCCATGGTACTGGACCATGTACACAAGCAATTTCAACCCTGTAGACTGCGAGTTAGAGTCCCGACCCAACACCTTTGAAATTTATGCTTCACAAGCTGAATGTTGCATCAGAAAGGATGGATGTTAAGCCGGGTATCCCGTCTGCTGGCATTAGTTCGTGGACGTTAAAAAAATCCGAAGGTGTCTTTCACCATGGCTTTGTGAGTTATCTTCGGCTATGAACAACTTAAAATTCCTGCATCAATCACCTTAAGTCGAACGTCAGACCTGGCCAGCAGTTTCAGGAAAGACTTGGGCGTAAAACATTTCCTGGTCGACCCCACAAGAAGGTGGCAACAATTGAGATGTTGAAGTACTCATAGTAGTAATGGTAGTAGTAGTAGTACTGCTACTAAAAAGTAGTCATAGAGAACCGCAATTTTTTGCAAACTGGACAGCTGGCTAAACTCCTGATCTGAATATAGGATGACTCAAAAACACAATGCCCTGCCTAAGAAAATTAGCTTGACAACTATTTATGGTTTGAACAACTGTTTCATGATGCTGCGAAAACTTGTTCGAATTCCATCGAGCATGTTAATTGGCCAATTGTGACTTTCATGTAGCATGTGTTTTTTTAAGATCCTCAATGGGCCTTTTAAATTATTCGGGGCAAATGTAATCAACAACACATCAGTTTAGAGTCAGATAGCGATTGTGTCAGTGAGCAAACCCAGCATGCATGACAGCCCAGGTAAGGGTAACCACGGTGAAAGTGAAGACTCGAGCCGTACGAATAAACCCTTATGAGGCGAAGCAGGTGCTGGCTTCGTGAAACCATAATGGCAAGACTTCTGGGATGGTGTGATGGACCTCATATCTGGAGACCGTGTTCACATTCGACACGTAACCCCGAGGTCCCGAGCACAGGTGTACGATTGTGACACAAAAGAAAAATCACATGTACGTGTTGTAATAGTCACACAGTAAGAACCAATCAGCCGTTCACAGGGAGGTGACATAGTGAGCAGGTGTGCGTTCAAGAGAGGTTTACAGCCCGAAGGTTTCGTAAAAATGCTTGCGATTAAGACGTGCCGTCTGTATGGTTTGCATTACAGTGGTACACGTGTCCAAGTTACGCCACATCGACTCCTGACACCATTGGCAAGAACCAAATAATTGGATTATAAGTTGGGAAAAGTGAAAGAAATGAAAACAAGAGGATAAGAAATTTCAGTTCGTACATAAAAGTTATTTTCTATTTTTTGTTTCCATGTCGAGGGTTCAGTGATTTGGTGGTGGATTGGCAAAGCATTGCATTTTCTTCATCGGTGTTGGTTCAATCACCATAGCTGCTCTTGAAAAGATTGGGTTCTGGATTGTTTGCCTGCATTTCCATGAAGACACGCAAACATCAGGCCTGATCAGCCAATTGGTTAAAAATTGGGTCCACTCTCCACGAGCCTCCAACCACAGAACAATAGGACATAGCATGTGATGATGATGATGTCAAAGGTTATGGAAGATGTAAAATACCAAGGGTAGCATGTTTACAAACCAATGTCAGGGTGTTCACAAGCAAGCAGATAAACAACGCTAGAAAGTAACAGAAAGGTCAGAAATAGTTAAACAGGTAGATCACCGTCTTCAAAATGCATCGTTGTACCATGAAGCAACATCGTCCTCCATAATAACCCAAATGTTTGTTTTCATGTTTGTTCTCAACAAGTATTGTACTGTTATGGTTAATTGTAACGAGCCCCCTCTTGCTCCCCCCCCCATGCCCCTCCCTCAACCTTCATCCCTTCCTGAGCACAGCACACTGTAAAACATCTGGCACTATTATGTGGCAACGTGAAGGAATTAGCACGCCAGGAATCTTCAGTGAAGCTCAAAACATTTCTGAACATATGGCTGACGAGTAATCTCTCAAACAATACGAAAACCAACCAAGAGAAGGCATGATCGCATCTCACTTGGTTTTGAAGGTAAAGGTTTTGATCATTGACAATCTGGTTACTTCGACATTAAAAGTTTATTTGACACAGAGGTTGAGGCTCATGGAGGAGCTCAATCACAGAGGGGTAGATGAGAACTTTGGGGCAAATGAATTAAGACACAAACACATAACAGTATGAGAAGGGGCAGGAAAAGGTGTATCAGGGGTAAGCCCAAGTATAAGAGGTCAGGAGTGGGAATTAGTGTCTTGTATATATTACTCTTGGGATGAAACGATTATTTATCAGTTTATCTGCTGCTATATTCATGCAAATCCCTTCTTATTTGGTGCTGCATGAAAGATATTCAATTCATAGATCAGACCTATTCTGACATATCAATCAGATGTGTGCACAAGGTCACATGGTTAGTGAATAAAACCAGATGCCACTTTTGATGAAAAAAAGAAAAAAAAAATTGGTCTCAATGACGATAGAATGAAGATCTTGGAGTTTGCGCAAAGTTGATGACAAGTGTCCCGAGGGACTCCCCTTGACCTTTGTTCTGTTGCTAAATCCGAAAAGGCATTCAAACTGATTTGGCGGAAGCTAAGTCGGCTCCAATCAGTGGGACTTAAGGGATGATATTGCTGCATTGGAGCAGGAAGCCAAGACGGGGCCAGAAGGGTTTGTCGAGGGAGCCCAAGGAATGTGCGGAGGCTTGAAAGGACCAGATGGGATTTTGCAGTCGGAATCACAGTGAATTGATAGTTCAGGGAACATATCGGTCAGGCCGGAGTCAGGCACAACTTCCGTGTGTCCTCCCCGTTGCGAAAGTCAAATCGAATTGATGGAGTGTGAGGGTTGGTACTTTGGCGCAGAGTGTACGTTTTAATGTCTGTGCTATCTGTCATGACTCGTCTGATGGTAATGTCGCAATGTTAAATTACAATTCCCATGAACATCAATGCTTTCATCCTTGACTCAAACCTTTGGGTGTAATACATACTTAAGGTGTAGTAATGTCTCAAACTCAGTGATGTAATGGTTCGAGCATCTGCTCTGAGTCTGGGAGGTCGATGGTTCGAATACTGACTGAGTCACACCAAAGTCTTAAAATGGTCTACTTCCTCGCTTGATGCTCATCATTTTAAAAGGATAAAGCACAGAAAAGCAACTGCAGGTTGGCAATCATTGCAGAGCCTTTTTGGATGGGACTAACAGCCTCCTCCTGCGTTGATGTTCCTTTGTAAGGGAATCTATATTATTATCAATGTTCACATGATTTCAGTTGAGTGTCTGACATTCTGCCAAGAAGCATAATCAAATTTTGTCAGACTTTCTGGACAAGCTGTCTTCAAAATATTTCTGGCCTCCAATGGCAAACCAAGGTGTGGAGGATCTATTCTGCCAAGAAGCAGTGAGATTTTCGAGAACATCTTCGACACGATGTGGTAGCAGGATGTGGAACTGGATAAAAATTGAACTGCCATTTGTGGCAGCTCCAGTAGGAGGCCAAAGCTATTATGGAGTATGGTTACTTTCATCATAAGCTACCAAAATTAAACTACCTGTATAGTGTATAGGATGAGTACAGTATCATCAGATCACCTTGCCTTGATATGATGCTTTCTGGTTTCAATGGAGATCACAGCACATCGGTCTAATGGTCTATGTTGTGTTCGCCATTGATACCGGAGATTTAAACTCAAAATGTGCTATGTTTGTTTTGCCCTCTTGATCCCACTCCATATCCTATGAAGTTATTTGCTCTCCATTAGCCTACACTTTATGTACAACAATAAGCAACAAAAACCTAGAGCCATGGGGTTTAGCTCTTTACAATATTAAACACCCCCATGCTGTTTTCATGTGTGACCAATCAGCCTCCTGAAGCCCTTTCCATCATGAAACTTTCCTACATTGTTGTAATACACCTGCAAAACAAACATGCCATGGTGTTTTACAATGTAATAATGTGATCTTGCTGATAAGGACACAATTCATCTCAAATATTAGTCTGAATGAGACTATAGAATAAGTAACATGAAAATACAGGGTGTCCCCAAAGTCAGTGTTCACCTCTGAAAATTCCGTGTAAACTACGAAAAGCATCTCGATTGTTCATACGTAAATATGGTCGACATGACGTTTGACATGGGTATTACGTCAGCCCTTTGCATTGTTGAAAGCCAGGTGTTTTTGAGAAGTGGATTCACTTCCAAGATGATTTTGCCACTTGAGGCACGAGTTTTTTCATGGAACATGTGTTTCGTAGTGCAGGTGAATATATACTGAGATGTTACGATAAGAGTTCACAGAAAAGTTTCCTGACAATGATGTTCCACATCGTAACACTGCACTGGAGTTAATTTCCAAATTTTGTCAGGCCTTCAGTATTATTAGATGAGAAAGTTAATGATATTTCGTTTTTCATATTAAGAAGCCTGAAGAAATCTGTTTGTAAGTTGTCACAGCAGGCAAGTGTCCCACGAAGCAGTACACACACAGCACTGAATGAAACGTCTGCACCTCCATCCGTACAAAGTAACAGCTGTGCATGAACGGCAAGCAAGGGACTGCATCAAACGTTCCGATTTCTGCCGATGGTTTGAAAACTTTATAACTGCTAATGGAGACAATATATGGAAGTCACCTTTTCAAAGATGAGGTGTGGTTCCATTTACCTGAATGTAATCAGCCAACACAGCTGTGTTTGGTCAGCATAAAATCCGCACGTGATATAGAAAATCCACACGTGATATTGAAAATCCACATGTGATATTGAAAATCCACGAGATGTTGAAAATCCACACGTGATATTGAAAATCCACACGTGATATTGAAAATCCACACGATATTGAAAATCCACATGGGATATTGAAAATCCACACGTGATATTTAAAATCCATGAGATATTGAAAATCCACACGTGATATTGAAAATTCACATGTGATGTTGAAAATCCACGAGATATTAAAAATCCACACGTGATATTGAAAATCCACACGTGATATTGAAAATCCACATGTGATATTTAAAATCCACGTGATATTGAAAATCCACACATGATATTTAAAATCCACGTGATATTGAAAATCCACGTGATATTGAAAATCCACACGTGATATTGAAAATCCACACGTGATATTGAAAATCCACACGTGATATTGAAAATCCACATGGTATTTAAAATCCACGTGGTATTTAAAATCCACAGGTGATACTGAAATCCACACGTGATATTGAAAATCCAAACATGATATTGAAAATCCACATGATATTGAAAATCCACACGTGATATTGAAAATCCACACGTGATATTGAAAATCCACGTGATATTGAAAATCCACGTGATATTGAAAATCCACACATGATATTGAAAATCCACACGTGACATTGAAAATCCACACGTGATATTGAAAATCAACGTGATATTGAAAATCCACACATGATATTGAAAATCCACACGTGATATTGAAAATCCACACGTGATATTTAAAATCCATGAGATATTGAAAATCCACACGTGATATTGAAAATCCACACGTGATATTGAAAATCCACGTGGTATTGAAAATCCACGTGATATTGAAAATCCACACGTGATATTGAAAATCCACATGATATTGAAAATCCACATGATATTGAAAATCCACACGTGATATTGAAAATCCACGTGATATTGAAAAGCCACTCGTGATATTGAGAATCCACACGTGATATTGAAAATCCACGTGATATTTAAAATCCACAGGTGATATTGAAAATCCACACGTGATATTGAAAATCCACACGTGATGTTGAAAATCCACACATGATATTGAAAATCCGCATGATATTGAAAATCCACATGATGTTGAAAATCCACACGTAATATTGAAAATCCGCACGATATTGAAAATCCACATGATATTGAAAATCCACACGTGATATTGAAAATCCACACGTGATATTTAAAATCCATGAGATATTGAAAATCCACACGTGATATTGAAAATCCAGGTGGTATTTAAAATCCACAGGTGATATTGAAAATCCACACGTAATATTGAAAATCCAAACGTGATATTGAAAATCCACATGATATTGAAAATCCACGTGATATTGAAAAGCCACACGTGATATTGAAAATCCATGAGATATTGAAAATCCACACGTGATATTGAAAATCCACATGATATTGAAAATCCACACGTGATATTGAAAATCTACACGATATTGAAAATCCACACGATATTGAAAATCCACACGTGATATTGAAAATCTACACGTGATATTGAAAATCCACGTGGTATTGAAAATCCACGTGGTATTTAAAATCTACAGGTGATATTGAAAATCCACACGTGATATGGAAAATCCAAACGTGATATTGAAAATCCACGTGGTATTGAAAATCCACTCGTGATATTGAAAATCCACGTGATATTGAAAATCCACATGATATTGAAAATCCATGAGATATTGAAAATCCACGTGGTATTTAAAATCCACAGGTGATATTGAAAATCCACACGTGATATTGAAAATCCAAACGTGATATTGAAAATCCACGTGATATTGAAAATCCACTCGTGATATTGAAAATCCACGTGATATTGAAAATCCATGTGATATTGAAAATCCACATGATATTGAAAATCCATGAGATATTGAAAATCCACACGTGATATTGAAAATCCACACGTGATATTGAAAATCCACACGTGATATTGAAAATCCACGTGATATTGAAAATCCACACGTGATGTTGGAGTCCAAACGTGACCGCAGAAAATCCACACACAATATTGGAGACCACACATAATATTGGAGTCCACACATGATCTTGAAAATCCACATGTGATAGGAGAAAATCCACACATACATTTCCACCAGATGATCAACTTGGAACACCATGGTGATTTAATTATTTGCCCTTTGATTGGGCAGCTGAATAAAGATGAAATGAACCATGTATTTTTCCAAAAGGACAGTGCCCCTCCCCCTGCATACACTGATAATGGCTCCTGATGCTAGTCCATGACGTGTTTGTAGACAGATTAATTTCAAAGAACATTTGGCCACCGAGATCTCCCGACCTTTCACCTCTGGACTTTTATCTTTGTTGAGCAATGAAAGGCACCGTTTACAAAGATAATCCCCACAGTCTTCAAGAATTCCAGGAAGCTATCACCAATTTCATCAACAACTACAAGGGCACTCAGCAGAGCACAAACCTCCGCCATGCAATGCCCGATCCACTAGAACATAATGGGCCCAATAATTTATTGAACTATATATCATTTTTGGCCCCATCTCTCTCAATGGTGAAGAATCACTATAAAATTAAATAATTCTAGTATCCAGATGCAGATTTGGATCCTTGTCACACACCCAACCTGTCCACCAAGTTTCATGAGAATCTGTCCACAATTTTTTGTGATATTGTGATATATATATATATATATATATATATATATATATATATATATATATATATATATATATATATACATATATATATATATATATACATACACATATATCAGTTTAGCCCTTTCTCGCAATGGTGAAGAATCATGTAAAAAAAATTCGGATCCAGATACGGATCCGGATCTTCACCAAAATAGAATCAATTCTTCCTTGTCACACACCCAATGTGTCTACCAAGTTTCTAATGAATCCGTCCATAACTTTTTGAAATATCGTGCTATATGTCGTTTTTGGCCCTATCTCTCAAAGGTGAAGAATCATTTTAAAAATTCTAGTATCCGGATCCGGATCTTCAACAAAATCTCATCAGTTCGTCCTTGTCACACACCCAGCCTATCCACAAAATTTCATCCGAATCCGACTACAACCTTTTTGGATATCCTGCACACAAACAGACAAACAAGAAAAAGATGTCGTGCAGAGCACTATACTTGTAAAATCCACCCCCTCTCCTATGGTTGCCATGGATACATCAAATTCTCCATTTCATTGAGATTAAAATTGATAATCTAAATCAAAGCTCACATCAATCGGATGAAAATTGATTATTTTTCAGATAAAAATTGATGATTTTAGAAGTTTGACCTTTTGACCTTAAAAATAGTTGGTTTCCAAATTAAGTGATACACTATGCAAATCCTGTTCAACTTTCAGGTTAATAGGATGTAAATTGATGATTTTAGAGGTTTGACCTCGAGTTGACCTTTGATGTCAAAAATAGTTGGTTTCCTAATTCAGCAATGCACTCAGAAATTGGTGTTTAATTTTCAAGGCAATTGGATGAAAATTGACGATTTTTTTCAGATAAAAATGGATGATTTTAGAAGTTTGACCTCAAGATGATCTTTGACCTTTGACCTCAAAATCAATTGGCTTCTCAGTTGAGACAACCTCGACAATTTAGTAAAGTTTCATGACGAGTGGTTTAAAATCGTTACCTGTTGGCGATAAACAGACAGACAAGCAGACAGACAGACAGACAGACAGAATAACAAAATCGACTGACCAATATAGTTGAAAAATGTTTGATTTTGCAAGTAACAAAGAAACAGACAGAAAGAGGTCAAAACACAACCTCCTTCACCTTCGGCAGCAGAGGTAATTCGGCTGAGTTGATGCGCGTCTTCGCAAGGACATATGGATGCTTGTCTGCAAAATCTACTGACCAATATAGTTGAAAAATGTTTGATTTTGCAATAACAAATAAACAGACAGAAAGAGGTGAAAACACAACCTCCTTCACCTTCGGCAGCAGAGGTAATTCGGCTGAGTTGATGCGCGTCTTCACAAGGGCATATGGATGCACGTAGCCACCATTTTCAACACTTATTGTAAAGGTAAAATTTATTTCTGAATATTTCTTCTTAATTTTGTTCATATGTTCTCGTGCACAGTAACTTTTGGGGCGCCCGGGAGATGACTTGACTTTTGACAGCTTTAGCTGCCATGCAATGGTGACTCATTTTACGCAGATAACCAAAGGCCATTAGTAATCAGACACGAACGCTATCAGCAATTAAATTAATCAAGTGTGCTTGTCTATTGCTGATGCCTATAGTCGTCGGACTCAGAGAAAGCATGGTTGTCGATCAATGTATTTGTAAACCGTTATATAAATATTGCCTCTCAAATGATTAATTATTGGTCCCTCTCCGTTGAGAACCGACTGTTCCAACTCTACCCTCAAGTCCCATCCGTATACAATTGTAGTGGCTCCGTCCGGATAACATGGATCTTGGTTGTAATGCTCGGTATAGGACTCTGGTGACCCTGAGAAAGCCATAGATGACAAGTTCGGGCAGGAAGTTGTAATTTGTTCAAAGTGTCAGCCACATTTGTCGACTCTTTCCAAAAATACACCGTGGCAACTTTCACATCCACCATCAGCAAATGTTCACAGATTAGACACCCGGCTTAACGTCCCGACCGAAGGACGGTGCACTCATCGATACTTCGCCCTGCCTGTGAAACACAAGGACGACGGTTTATACACGAGTCGGGACTCAAACGCAGACGAGACGGCTCAAAGGTGGAGTGCGCTACCTGTGTGCCATCGTGTCATGCCAGAACAATGTTGATCCCTGAGAACAATGACCTGTTCCCTTGGTTTCTGGGCACAAAACCTCAATGTCAATTTATTTGAAACTAATGAAGCTCTAATTAGCAGTTCCCTATAATTCGTTTGCACTCTTTCAGATTAATGTCGTCCATTTATAACTCTGAGGACATTGCTGGCATGTATGTTTTGGGCGTGGAGAAGGTGATTGGGGACAATGGTGTAGAGGTAGGGGAAAGAAGGCAATGCGGTCAGTGGATGGGAGGAGGTGTGGGGCTAAATGCCAGCTCGGATGAAGGCTGAAAGGGGGAAGTTAAGGGTGGCAATACAAAACAAAGGCTGGAGACAGAAGCGAAGACTAACATCGACACTTACAGGAAGTGGGATCGAAATTAACAAAAACAGGTGAAAATGTTTAACCAAGGCTGTATTTTTGTCTTTGTACAGTAGTGCCTTAAAGTTTATGTTACATTATATCCTGTACATATTAACACATCCATCGCTCTACAGTTGTAACAACTCGGTCACTTTGGATGACGGCAATTACTGCTCCGCCATGAGCCTGGATTTTGTATTTTAAAGAAAATTGCTGAAATAACAAACTGCCTGTTACCAGCGACAATCTACACACAGTTTATCCGTGAGATGTCCGGTCTCATCGAGCTAGCAGCTCCACAGGTGCGATCTTGGGAAGCTCCGAGCTTCAAGCGTTTTCTGTTTCATGGAAGACAAATCAGACCAAACAGTGGTTCTCACAGTATTCCAGCAGAGGGCACTCAGGCTGGACTAAATCGTTGCCACTCAGGCTGGTGTCCTTCTGGAGATGTTGCAAACGGTTGTAAGAGGATGCCTCTTCTCCTCCTCCTCACTGCTCTCGAGTAGGACTTTTTTGATGGTTCTTCACGGCATATCACATGACCTGCAAAGTGAAGACGGTGTTGCCTCACGATAGCAGGTATGTGGAGAAATGGACCGCACAAATCTCTGTTTGTGATATGGTGTCACCAATAAATGTTCAGGACTCTGCGAAGCAATTGGGTGTAGGTACCATCCAATGATTTATCATGTAGTTGGCTCAATTTCCAGGATTTGAACCCAAAGAGAAGGATTGACTCAACAGTGGTTTTGAAGATCCTTAGCTTACTCTGTCCATGGACTGAAGATTTCCAAATGTTGTTGAGGGTATGAACTGCTGTCCAAGCCTGAGCTTTTCCACATTCGATGTCATACTGCATGTTAGTGAAGTAGTCGAGGTATTTTAAAGTCATTCACATTCTGTAGGACTTCCATCAACAATAAGTAGAGCACAATCAGGAGGATTGATGTGTATATACTTCGTTTTTTTTTAAACATTGAGTACCAGTCCAATCGACTTAGCCAGCAGTTTCAACCTTGTGAAGTAGAAGTTCAGCTTCACGCAACATGTCAGAGAGAAGCGCGATGTCTTCAGCAAAGTCCAGGTCAGAAATGGGCTGGGCTCGATGTATGCGACTTCTACGCTGAGAGAGAGAGATAGTTAAACCGTCCCAGGCTTCTATCACAGTTCTTCAGGTGTAATCCAAGGGAATGGTAAACAGGTAAGGAGCGAGTAGGTCGCCTTGGAGAACTCTAGCATTGATTTGGAAAATTGCAGCCTCTTTCAGGAGTTAACACCACTGCAGAGCTGTCTTCATACATGATTTTTTTATGGCCTTAATTGAGTTACCAGCCTCGGTGATGTAATGGTTCGAGCGTCTGCTCTGAATTTGGGAGGTCGGTGGTTCAAACCCTGAGTGAGTCATACCAAAGACTTTTTTTAAATGGTAAGTGCTGCTTTCTTGCTTGATGCTCAGCATTTAAAAGGACAGAGAATAGACAAACAATGCTGGCAAGGCAATGGCAAACCACCCAGTATAACCCTCGCCAAGAAACTGTTTTGGCAGCATGAACGCTCTGTAAAGAGCATGGTACTGTACATCAAAATCAGAATAACAATCGATTCAGGGATGCCATATGGACAGTGAAAACTTCAGTGATGAAATTCAGGGATAAAAATTCAGCGATTCAGGGATGGAAAAAAGCCGGATGAAGTAGGCTGGACACTTGGTGCGGATGGAAGAAGAGGGAATGGCAAAAAAGAGGAGGTATGTTGAGGGAGCAAGGTAAGAGGAAAAGAGGTAGATCGTGGTTGAGATGGAAACATTGTGTGAGGAGGGATATCAATAAGGTGGGGGTGGTTGGAGAGTGGATAGAGATGGCAGAGGACAGCAGGAAGTCGAGGAGTATCGTGGTCGAGGAAGGGGAGAAGCTTGGTGCAGTTGGACCTCACCCTTAAAAAAAGGAAGAGAATGAGAAGACATGTGTGGGAGATTAGGAAAAGTTTATTCCTGTCAACAGAATTGAAGGCTTTCTTGAATTCGATGAAGATGACCTCTTTGTACCTCTGCCACCAATGGTGGAAGGAGGTGAAATTTTCACCCCTGTCTGTGTTTGCTTGTGTGCAGGATCTCTCAAAAAGTTGTGGACGGATTTGGATGAAATTTGGTGGACACGTTGAATGTGCGACAATGAAAAATTGCTTCGATTTTGTTGATGATCCAGTTCCGGATACAAATTTTTTAAAAAAAATATTTAAAGCGATTCTTCACCATTGAGAGATTGGGCAAAAACATTATATAGCATGATATTTCAAAAATGCATTGTGCCCGATATGTTCTCACGGATCAGGCATTGTGTGGCGGAGGTATGTGCTCCACTGAGCGCCCTTCGAGTTGGTGATAAATATATTTCCTTAACAAATTGCCCGAGAGCAAGAATCTGAGAATGTAGATCCAAAGAGCCTAAACCATTTTGATTTGGGCGTAGGAACTTTTCGAGTTCAGGGTGAATTCTGTAAAGGAGGAGACGATTGTAAATTTTTGTTTCAATATAAAATTCAGCACAAAAGGATATTTTCTGCAAATCCCAAGCCATTTCACTATCGAATATCATTTGACATCAGGAATGCTTGGCCTTTCAATAAAAAAACATCTTACCAAGAGCAAGATAAACAAATTCCCACAAATACAAA
>NC_140974.1:31730755-31748255 GCF_056783735.1 Eptatretus burgeri | reverse complement strand
GAGAGAGAGAGAGAGAGAGAGAGAGAGAGAGAGACCATGGAAGGATGAGAAGATATCAAGAGAAAGCAAAGTTTATACGAATGGAAATCTATTTTATTAATTTTTTTCCATGGATTTCTTCGATTGGGATAAGAGAATAAATTAAGAGAACAAGGCGAGCAGAAAATGGAGATGAGGTGGTGGGAGGTGTGAAGGAGCCACCCAATTTGAATATGAACGATTAACATCATAGGAATACACGAATATGTAAGGGTGTCTGGGCCTGGGCCTGGGCCTGGGCCTGGGCCTGGGCCTGGGCCTGGCCGTACTAACCCAAGGGCCAGAGCTTATCTGATGGCACTCTGCTCTCCATACTTGTGTCATTTTGATGAACAGGTTTTGTTGCTTCAACGCCACCAACGTACATGGTGTTTAAAAGAACCGTTTGGGGTGAACGAGAAGGGCAGAGAGCAGCGATGGAGACAAAGAAAGCAAAAAAACAAAAACAAAGACAAATCGATACGAAGGAGGCCTTGTGAGAAACACGAAGCGATAACGAAAAACAACTGGGAAAAAAGATAAACAACAGCAGGAAACTCTCAATGACTCAATCAAGTTGGTGATGTTTGACAAAATGTAAAAACTACATTTACAATAGGTGGACACTCAGTCCTAATCCGACAGGTAAAACTGCTCTTTGCAGGAGTGAAGCAAATCGGCATCCAGAGGCCGTGAAACGAGAAATGGAAAAAGATTAGAATTCGGATTGAGGCTTGTAAACCTTTCCTCCCCGTTCTGAAATCTCACTTCACTTTGTCCCTTCATCCATCCATTGGGACCATACTCTGTGCACAGCGTTGGTGCTACCTAAGCCGTCTCCTGGGCTATTAGGCACAATCCTGGACGGGTCGCCACTCCGACACAGGATACCAGCAAGCTGGCGCTCATTTTGCCAATCTCAGAAGGATGACAGGCAGAGTCAACCCCACCTGGTATTAATTCAACAGCAGAGTGGAATTTGAACTCAGGAACCTCAGATCCCAAGCCCACTACCGCAACCAATACGCCAACACGAGGCATACTTTGTCCCTCAACAGCTTCGCAACATCAAACATGGGCGTCAGCATCCATCATCATCATCTCACCTTATCAGCCTAATTCATCTGTTTCACGTCATTCATTTTACCCAGAAACTCTTGAATGCTCGACTTGAAGCCAGCATGGTAAATACACTTCTGCCTGGTCTTTCCCTGAAAACTTGCTCCACAGTCCGCAGGTACATCACCTCACAATGGAAGCTACTCAACCTCTTCTGTTCTCTTTTTCCTCCACATCTTCATTCCACCTTTCTTCTCTTGATATGCTCCGCTCGTGACATCTCCACCATGAATATTGACAGAAATGTCAGAAGCTCAACACTCAACTCAACCAACTGGGTTGGCTGGCCTGACTTGGTGTTCCCATATGAGCACTTTGCCCATGACGCTGCATCCTCAGCATAAATCCCATCAAGAAATTGGCAGCTTCTCACATAGGCATGGCCCGGACACTCCATTGGCTCAATCCATATATTACTAAAACTCTCATCTTGTATATATGTATGTATGAATGTATGTATGTACCCAAAATACAGCCAAAACGGTACACGATAGCGCAATTTTTTTTGGCCCACATTACTCACCATTCTCTTGCGGTGTGCAGTATCAAGTTTCGTATTAAAATTGGGCAACGGAAAAAAATTATTAAAAAATCAATTCCCGATTCAGTCAAGTACTCTTCGGGATTATTTGATCAATGCAAACAACCTCAGCGGTAGCGTTCGCTGGAGCTATCTTTTTTTTTTTCTTAAAATGATTTTTTTTTCATCAACGGCCGTCACAACGGGAACCCAATGGGTCAACGGGTCGTCGAGTACAACATAAATCCTCAAATTAAATCTACAACGATAAAACGTATAAACCTATAAGTTACCGAACAATCATCTGCGGAGAATTTCCCATCCAGTAACACTCATTAAACTTTGGGACATCATCGCTGAACTCAAAACATGAGAGACCCAAAAGTGTCCGTTTGTCACTCATTCATCTTCTTTTCTGACAGACTAACTCAAAATTGGAAGCCACAATCTTGGTTGAAACATGAACGTACTGCATTTTATAGTGGGAAGGCGCAAACTGATCAAAATTTTAATGGCTTTTCAGGGAAGTTTTGCAAGTTTTCAATGAAAGAATTCGACGAAAAGTAGGCAAAACTACATTCCTTCGCAAAGGAATGGGAAGGGAACAGAGGGGTGGGCAGGACTACGACTGTCAATCAGACTGTTGGGTGCAGGGCCGCTCGACATTTTCTCAAGGGGCCGATCAGACCGATGTGGGTGTGGTTAACGGTGGAATATTATCAGGAAGTAATGGTGGACTTCCTATCCTACGTATTTTGGATTGGTCTCAGGAGGTTGATCGGCTGTTTCCATTCCGCTTCCTTTTTCATGAAGGACAGGCGAGGACGCAATCGTCAGCAACAACACACATATTTCTCTAAAGTACGTACAATTTAAAATGTTAGATTGTCTATAAAGTATGTACGACACCATTAAAATCTGAGCATATCGATAAAGTTTGTCTTACAACATTTGTAAATCAGTAGTGAACATATTAAATGTGTGTTATTCCTCATGAGATATGCACAGTTCAATGTGCCATGCAAAATTGCAATGAACATGTCAGATGCTAGGACCATCCCCATCTCCTTGAGATGTTGATCAATCTGCTGCAACGACGAGGCACGTGGTCGGCCCACTGGCCTCCTCCACTCACGAAGCTCCCTTGCTGAGAATCTGGTGAGCAGGATCAGCGTCAGGAAAACGAGCCACATGTCCATACAGCTGCAGCTGACGTTCTCGGACTATACAGGAAACAAATCTCATTTGAGTCTCTCTCAGCAACTGCTTGTTAGACACAAAGTCTGACCAGCGAAAGCCAAGGATTCTCCAAAGAGACCTGGTACCAAAGGAATGAATCCTCCCTCTCAGATCCTTGGTCAGAGTCCAAGTCTCACATCCATAGAGCAAGACTGGAAGCACCAAGGACCTGAAGACCCAGACTTTCGTCCTCCCACACAGGTACCAGCAGCGTCACACCCCATGATCCAGTAAACCCATGACTCTCCAGTCCTGACCCAGACGTCTGTTGACCTCTGGCTCACAACCAGCAGAGACATGAATATCACTGACAAGGTAGGTGAATCTCTCCGTGACCTCAACATTCTCACCACAAACAGGTGCAGACAGGACAGCAGCATCCAAGATGTCATTGAAAGCCTGGATCTTAGTTTTAACCAAGGAAACCCGTAATCTCAGCGGCTCTGACTTATTCAGCACCTCGAGGGCCCCCAAAAAGATATCCAGAGTCTCTGAAAAGATGACTGCATCATCTGCGAAATCAAGGTCAGAGATCTTGACATTCCCAAACGATGCACCGCAGCCTGATCTCTCTGACATCCTCCCGAGAATCCAGTCCATACATGTGCTGAAAAGTGTGGGGGCCAGTACACATCCCTGACGACCTCCAGTAACAACTGGAAATAAGTCAGAGATGGTACCCCAACACTTCACAGCACTCTCAGTACCAGAGTAGAGTTCAGACATCAGATCGATCAGTTTTGGTGGCACCCCACAAAGACCAAGAATCCTCCAGAGGGTATCCCGATTCACTGAATCGAACGCTTTACAGATATCAACATAGGCTGCAAGCAGCCCCTGCCGAAACTCTCGTCTGCGTTCGGTGAGGACACGAAGAGCAAGGATACGGTCAATCGTTGACCTCTTTTGTGTAAAGCCTGACTGCTCTAGATGCTGGTGCTCAAGCAGATGGTGGCAAACTCTATCAAGAATTATCCGAGCAAAGACCTTGCCCAGCACTAAGAGCAGCGTCACCCCTCGGTAGTTGTTGCAGTCTTGGCGATCACCCTTCCCTCTCCAGAGAAGGACAACAAGATCCCTCTTCCAGTCAGTTGGGATGATGCCTGTGTTCCAGGCAGAGCACAGAATTGCATGCAATGACACGAGTGCAGCATTTCCACCAGCTTTGAGAAGTTCAGCATGGATGCCACAGATCCCAGGAGCTTTAACCCATTTCAACTGGTTCACCGCAGTCTGTGTTTCCACAAGCGAAGGTGAACCACAGATGATTGGAGGGTCAGCAATAGGGATAGTAACACCCCTGACATCCAACTCGACAGCTGGGGGATCAGCCTGGTACAACCGCTCAAAGTAACCGGCCCAGCGGGCCTTCACTTCGGACTCATCTGTCAAGAGCCTACCACTCTCTGCTCTAACTGCAGTCCACCGAGGGATGGGCTTGGATGAATGTAATGCGCGAATTCCCCTGTAAGCAGGACGAGAATCACTTCACCACAGGCGATGCTCTACCCCCTCACAGATTCCTCGCACATTGGCCTCCTTGTCCACCCTCACTGCACGTACAGTTTTACGCCTCAGCTCCCTGAACAGCTCAGCTCTGCCATTCAGCCTGGCCCTGTGACTCTGGTCAATGGTATCCAGTGTTCCTTGAGAGACAAAATTCTTCTTTGCCCTCCGGTGAATTCAAAGACATCCACTGACAACATCAAGGACGGTGGTCTGGAAGGCACTCCACAACTCTTCAGGATCACCCAAAGCACCCGACAAGGCCCTCGACACCCTCAAGACCCTTAATACCCCTCAGGACCCTTAAACCTTCAGTCCCCACGATCTTTAAGACCCCAATAACCTCCCTTTAAGACCCCTTTTCCCTTTAAGAACCTTTTGACACTTTCGATCCCTTCATCCTTCAGACCATTTATACCCTTTAAACCCTTAAAACCTTTAAACCTCTTAATTCCCTTTCGACCCCTGAAACCTTACCACCATTTTGACCCCTTACACTCTTTAGAAATAGTAGACAGCTTCGACCCTAGACCATCTCGAGCTGTAGACTACTTGGACCATTTTATACCCTTTTTACATGCTTGACAGATCAATTGATGTGATGGTGATGCAAGCGATGCAAGTTTTTTTCAGCAAGTGATGCACAAACCCGACCCACCCAGGGGCTGGGTACTCTGCTCGTAGTTAATAAAGACACTGTTGTCACATACTCTTGGCAGAACACTTTGGAACCAGAAATTACAGTTACATCAATTTAGTTACTAAATTAGCTTCAACAAAGATTTTACTCCACTTCAAATTCCACTTCTGTACCCATATCATTCCACCCGAAAGGGGGGGGGGGAGTGTGTGCGTGTGTTATGTCACACAAGTTATTTTCACACACACACACACACACACACACACACACACACACACATACACACACACACACACACACACACACACACACACACACACACACACACATATAGTGGCTTTTCTCAGGCCAACCATTATTTAAAGAAAGATGTAGGGATGGTTTCACATGATCATTTATTGTGACCATCCCGACCTTGTTTACATGCTTTTTGGAGTGACATCCCCACATCCTTTTGCATGATTACTTCCACCACCGAAGGTGAAGGGGGTTATGTTCTCAGCCCTGTCTGTTTGTGTGCAGGATATCTCAAAAAGTTGTGGACGGATTCGGATGAAATTTGGTGGACAGGTTGGCGGGGTGAGACAAGGACGAACTGATTAGATTTTGGTGAAGATCCGGATCCGGATCCGACTGCAGTCAGTCGTCGACTTACGACCGCGATCGGTTCCAACCGACCAGTCGTAAGTCGATTTGGTCGTAAGTCGGCCAACCTTGATTTTTACCTCTATTTATAGTGTATAGGCCTATGCAAAAATTACCGCATGTATATTATACTATATAATGATATAATCATCTGTAAGTCATATTTTATTAACATTTTCTTTGTTCATTATTGTTATAACCATGGTTATAAAAACCATTTTCATTGTTACTGTATAACGTTTTACATCTGTCAGGTTTAAGTCAAACAGTGCATACTGTAGTACAATTGGTTTAATATTTGCAAAAACATACAAAAATACAAAAAATGCAAAACATTTTACCCCTCTTGCGTAATCATTTCATCCAGACTTTCAACAAACGTACGAGCTCCTTCCTCATTTGCACTCGCTGCTTCTCCAGTCACTCGAACATTATGAATTTGGAATCTTTTCTTGAATCTTTTGAACCAGCCAGTACTTGCTGCGCTGCGGATAAACTGCGCGATACCGAGACCACGCGGACACGCCGGCACTGCCGGGCGCTGGGGCGGAAACTGTCGTACGCCCAGCTGGGAAACACTCGCGCTGCCAGACGCGGAGCAGTCGTGGCCAGACATACAGTGCATATTGCGGTCGCGGGCGTGGTCGTAAAGTCGATCAGTCGTAAGTCGCATAGGACGTAAGTCGACGACTTACTGTACTATCATTTTAAAAGTGATTCTTCACCATTGAGAGATGGGGCTAAACCGATATATTGTTACGAATCTGGCAGCCATGAGCACTCAACATTCAGGTCCTTATAGAAAAGTTATATGGGTAAGTGTGTGTTTATAGTTAGGGCCCCCTACCTGTGTCTAACGGCAATTACATGTGTGCGCTGCGGAGTTTCGTTTACAACAAACCTCCTTCATTTCACTTCACACACCGACGCCATTGCCCACATGCGTTCGGCCACGTCGACGGGCGGAGATTTCCATCGCCTCAGATCGGTACTCCGCCCAGGAAGGAAGGGGCGTGCCCCTTGTCCAATCACGCCACAGAGAGCGAGTTTTCCACGGCACCCCGGCCAATGAGGGTTGAGATGGCCACAGAGAGCGACTTTCCCATGACACCCCATCCAATGAGGGTGGAGAGCGCCTCAGACGGCGATTTGCTCCCCTCGGAGGAAAAAGGAATGAAAAGGAACACCATGCTGGGTAGTGGTGGTGGTCGTGGTCGTGGTGCTCATGGTCGTGGTGGTGGTCGTGGTCGTCGTCGTCGTCGCTGGGCCATCGTCGTCTCTGATCTTCTCCTTGGTCTTGGTCGATTGGTGCGTGGCCGGTTGGAGAGCGCGGTACCTGGTGCTTGGAGCGGCATCGTGTTGCGGGTTCGAGTCCCGCCGAGCCGGATCGTCGAAGATCACACGAGGTGGACAGGTCCAAGCACAGGCTCTGGTCTCCAGCTCACCTGTCCTCAAGCTGGAAGCCTTCAATAAAGACCCGACGGGGTCAATTTCTGTGTGTGTGTGTGTCTGTGTGTGGGCCCGTCTTTAAGTAGCAACTGTAAAAGTGCTTGTGTGTAAATTTGCATTTCTAATAGTCGTGATTGCTCTGCTCTTTGTGTGTTCCCCTCCCTGCCTATTGTAACTAAATATCCCTTTTGTTGAATGTATCAGCTCGTTTCTGTGCTTCTTTCATTGGCTTAGCACGGTGCGTGTTGGGAAATTGGGTAACGGTAAATTGTGGATTTGGACCGACGGGTCTTGGTAACCATCCGCTCGGGTTACGCACGGTTTGAGCACGATAACGGCTCGTTCCGCTCGAGGCCTGCCGAGGGTGTGGATTCCCCGGAAGCTTTGCCCCGTGGATACTTAGGTATATAGCGAAGTTGGCAATTAACCCTATTCCACGCGGCCGAATTATTGGCGATTCACGGTCCTGTAAAGGACCCGTGCCTTTCGGAGTTCTCCGAGGAGCACAATCTAAATTCCGGGTGTTCGGTGGAGCCGACTCTCCTGCTCCACCTAGCGGTCGTGCTCGCCGCCGACACCCGGCTCCAAAACAATATCACACGATATCTCAAAATGTTGTGGACGGATTCGGACGAAACTTGGTGGACATGTAGGGTGTGTCACAAGGAAGAACTGATTCGATTTTGGTGAAGATCCGAACCCGGATCCGGATACAAGCTTTATTTAATTTTCAAAGTGATTCTTCACCATTGACAGGGCCAAAAAACGATACATAACACCATATTTGAAAAATGTATTGGGCCTGATATGTTCCCGTGGATCACGCATTGCGTGGCAGAGGTATGCGCTCCACCGATTGCCCTTCTAGTTAATATTTTCATCACTTGTTTCCTCTCTACTGACTTTTCCAATATCCATTATGTACTTTTCCCGGTAGTTCATGTGAAAGCGAACTGATAATCTTCTGGTGTCTCCACTTTGCAGGAAAGATATGTCCAAGCTCCTCCACAAGCATGAGGTCAATGTGAAAAATAAATAATAATAAAAACACAAAGAAAGAACGAGAGAGAAATGAAGATAAATCACCTTAAAGAGAAACCAGGGGAACGTTAGGTAAGCAATGAGGGCCGGGCAAGGGAAGGGCATATTGGAACATTCGCTGCTTATGTGCACAATTTCCTGGTTCTGTTCGGTTTGAGGATGAGAGGGGTGGAGAGGTGGAGGGAGGGGGTGGGGGGTGAGAGATGAGAAAAGCAGTGAATGTTATGAGCAGACAATGGTTGCATGAGGGAGGAAATATTTTACAGCAAATTTTAAGTGTTGCAGCAATGACAGTGATACAGGAAAATAAGTCATCTCGATGAGCCTGCCTACACATTATCAAGGAAGAACCGTCAAAGTATTCCCAGCACAAGGCCTCGTTTCAAACCTTGAGTCATTCTGCCCCGACGGGAGAAATAATTAAGGGTTAGTGTGGTGGCAAAAGTAATTTAGTCGAGGTGAAAGCTTGGTGTAAATCCCTAATCTCGCTCGATGGCACAGGGTGTGAACGCAGGGTGTGAACGCAGGGTGTGAACACAGGGTAGCCTATGCCACATGAGATCAGAATTTACCCTTTTGAACCAAAAACAGCACAGACACTTTCGAACAACATGTACTCGTACACCATGTATATACGAGCATCAGTTCTGCCAAAGCAGTTTCCTGGCTAGAGTTGCAATCCTGGATGTGTTGCCACTCTGACGCAAGATACTCGGCAGGGATTTGTGATTTGTTGAGGGTGCCGGTGATAACTCGTCTACTCTTCTTTCGTGTGCAGCCCAAGGCTGTGGGAAAGCAACATTGACTGAGGGTGCAGCTGTGTTGCTGATGCAATGCCCTCTGTAGGTTAGGACAGGAATTTGGAATTTGTTCAGTGTTCCAGTGATAGCTGCTCTCCCACTGTTCACGAAGGACAACATGGGATCTCCAACATCCACCAACTAATTCTGGCAGACGGTACATCAACTTTCACATCCCTCCAAGGGATGGCGCACACACACACACACACACACACACACACACACACACACACACACACACACACACACACACACACACACACACACACACACACACACACACACACACACCTTGATGCCTCGAATGTGAAACATCAGGATGAGAGTTTGTAGCTGTGGGTCAGGATTCAAACATGGGATGTTTGGACAGCACAGAGGGGAATGTGCATCCCTCTAGGCTCTCCTGCAGCTCTTCAAAACGAGAGACTCGATAAAATACAAGTGCTCCTCATGTATATTTCAATTCGACCTTGTGTTATGTACAGTAGAGACACCATGGTATGGGTTTGATCCTTTGGAAGGCATATGTTTAGCGGGTATCATAGTCGAAGTTTCAAATAGTCTCTGTAGCTTGAATACGTCGTAGAACATTTCATTTTTAAATAATAATCCTCCAGGTTAGCAAAGAAACCTGTTTTTGTCAACCTTGAGCATGAACGACAAGTCATACCATAATGTGAGCGGTTTATCTAATAAGATAAGGTACTCAGCTAATAAAGCTTGTGTTCGGTAACTCAGCTGGCCAGTTGGCTGCAATTCACAGTGCCTATCAGCATTTTCCTGATGAAGTTGCACAGAAATGCAAGAGATTTCAACAGGAAAACACCAGTGCAACAGGTAACAGCCTGTGAATCATCGGGCCCACTAGTGTCCACAATCATCGGGCCTGCAGTTACTGCAGAGGTAATGTTGCTTGCTTCGCCGCAGCCGCATGTGTTGCAGAGGTTTGCATGCCGCGGCGGAGCCACGTAACCGCATGCATAATGCATAGGCCGCACTGCTGCAACGTAACGCTCAGATCCACATCAGCGGTTGCTAAAGATAGGAACAGTGAAGCCTCTGAGGACAGCATTGCAGAGCCATGCCTGGGCCTGGCCATACTTACCCAAGGGCCTGAGCTTATCTGATGCACTCTGCTCTCCATACTTGTGTCATCTTGATAAACGACTCTACCATGAGGCTGCACAAAACCAATCCTTAGTGATGTCTAAACAAACAACCGAGCGGCTTTGGTGTAGTTTGCACATCGTCTGCAGTGTATGGAAATACATACAGATTTGAACCAGGACAACAGATTAATCTCAACTGACCACAGTCTCATGTGGACCAAAAAAAGAGTCAATGCTGATGTGAACAGTCCAAGGGCATGGCGGGTAGACATGGGATGTCGACTGCATACAAAATGCTCAGACTATTCCCGATGTACCTTGTACTTCGCTCACAGTCTATTCATGTAGGAATAAAAAGCCAACGGAGGTCATTATTCAGCAGAGGCAAGAGGTCAATCGTGCTCTCAAGAGGCTTGCGTTCAAGAAAGGGATTGGCAATTAGAGTGAGAAATCTGAACGCGCGAGACACGTTAATGAAAGGTTTTGGGCGAGAAGGAAAGAGGATGAGAAGGGGGACGGTCAGATTTAGTTGTGTGGACAAGTCAAGTTAGAAAAGGTGAAGAGAAGGAAGATAAAGACGAGGAGGGTCAAACAGGAACAGGAAATGAGGAATGGAAGACAGTGAGACTGGTTGGAAGAGATTCTGTTCCGGCATTGCTTTATGGTATAACGGAACCCACACACCGTCGGGCGGATAATGTGGAGAGCCCCCCCAGTATCTGATGCAAATGGCTGCACAAAATGACTCAGAACTCCGCTCGATGTTCACATCCTTGAAATCTGGTTTTCAACATCACCGTCTGCAAACACCAGCTTGCTCGACATCGTGCAAAGCTTTTCTTAAGAACTGCAATGGCAAAAAACAAGATCCCCGGCACGCAAAGTACGAGAGAATTGTGTGCAGGCCCCGTGAAAGGAAATGCAGTGGGAGTGAGGAGGAAATGGATATGTGTGGGTGTATTGCATTTCACCAGGAAATACCCCTCATGTTAGAAACTGCCATGAATTATCATCTCCTCGTAAAACTGCCCTCCACAAGAGTTTGGAAAAACTCCACATCGCTACATCCGAGAACCAATGCGTCTGACTCTGTAATGACTGCGGAACAATAGGTCATCGACATGTTGCATTTGATAGTAGGGACAGGGTGGGGGAGGGTGGGTTCAAAATTGAGGATGTTGAAAAAGATAAGGAAAAGGGAGAAGGATCGAGGAGGGAAGAGGAATGTGTACGATGTAAAGGGAAAAGGGGTTACACATTTTAGGCTTGCCATGGCCGTTAATCGTAATGAGGATAGGTGATCGTTAAACTGGACCCAGAGAGGGATTTAGTAATTGGACCAGGATGCTGGCTCACAGGCAGACCGTGAGCACGTGTTGCCACGGAAAATCCTTAACTTCTACGAATGAGCACAAACAGATGAGATGGACGACAACATCATGAAAGGGTGGTGGACTCTGATGCAGAACTCCTTATATTATGGGAATTGTACTAGAGGACAGTCATAATCAAATAAAATTTTGTTTCCTGTTGTGACTCGAACACAAAATCAGACGGCTTCTTGGAGGAATTTCACGAATTTCTTTCTTCATGTTTTGGCATATTTGAACATCAATTTTGATCTCTTTTACAACCAATTCAATTGTTTAAATTGCTTTGTTGGGGGGGGGGCGGGGGGGATAAAAAGGAAAGACCTCTTTCACGTCACAGACTCAGTGACATTCTGGTGAGAGCATGTTATGCTCGGGATTTGGGAGGTCGGTGGTGTGACGTAACCAAGTATTCATGTAAAATGTAGATTTATGCTCCACCAATGTCATTTTTGTTTTTCTGCATACCTTGTCAAGGCTCGTGTGAGAGCGAACACACAACGCACAGCAAGGGGGGCATGGGACAAGAGGGGCGGGAGAGGGAAGGACAAAACAGTGGGGAACAGAGACATTAGGAGATCTGTGGAAGGGAGAGGGATGTGGTGGGTAACATGGGGTTTACATGATGGACACTACAGAGACTTTCAGGAAGGAAGGCAGGGAATTTGAAGGAGGTGGGTTTGGGGTGGATTAACGGGGGTAGAAAAGATCGAGGTTTTGGATGGGGGACCATAAGAGGTGGTGGTGAACAGCTGTTTTGAAGGACTGGAGGGAAGAATGGGATTGAAGAGATTGTGGGAGTTTATTCCAAAGGTGGGGAAAAAAAGAGGAATAAAAGAGTGAAGGTGAGCGGTGATTCGTGATTTTGGTGGTTTTACCAGAAGGGGGTTGCTGGCGGACCTTGAGCGCCCTGCGGAAATATGGGGAGGACATATCGCAGACAAAGCGGTGGGGGGGGGGGTCGAGACCAGAGAGGAGACGGTGAAAGATAGAAAAACCACCGACCAGCCTGCAATGAGAGAGTGAGAGCCCAAAGACTCAGCCTCATCACGGGAGACACCAATGATCCTAAATGCCTCGATTTCCACAGCGTGAAGCCGAGAAAGGTGAGAGGCAGGAGCACCAGCCCAAAGGAAAGAGCAGTACTCCATCAGGATTGATGCATGTCTTTCCTCATGCATATTCATGTTTTGCTTCATGCATATTTATGCTGTGCCCATCTGTTACATCATCTCCGTTGCGAGAAGTGTGAGGTTTGCGGAAATTGCAGGGATACAGATTCATACTATATTCGGGGATAAGGAACAAACTCCAAACTAAGGAAACAGATTCAATGAGTGCGGGGGTTGCATTGCGTGCTGACCCAGCTATGTTGCTTGAGCCAGTGCCATTTCAGAAAGACTCCCTTTGACCATCGTCAATGTTGCAGCATCAGCTTCCATGGAGAACGCATTGAAATCATACATGACCAACAGGAAAGTTCTGTCTGTTCAGCACAAAATAATGCCAGCTCCTGGTCTATCGTATGCAATTGAGACACCAACAAATGCCTTAAACACAAACTTCGTGTCATCATCCTTCTCCAATGCTACATGTCACAGCTACACATCGCCCACCACTGTGTTAACGTGTCCCGTTATGAGCTCATGCATCACAAACCCGACTCCGGTTACAGCCGCTCGCTCTCCCACCGTGTATACTGACCTTACGTCGCCTTCCAGTGGTATGACAACCGACAACCAATCGGATTATTTCTCACCAAATCCAATGTACCCTAATGCTGCACCCATATATACTGCGAGGCCATACACCACACATCCGGAAACAACATTACCAGTGTCTAGCCATTCACTATTGCGTCAACACATCAAGCCATCAATCATGCCAACAGTGATGCCTGCCATGCAGGACTGTGGAAACTATCTGTCTCGTTGAGACATTGTTTCAAATAGGATTTCTGTGTTTGACGATAATCCTGAGAAATTCACGACATGGCATGCAGCCTTCGAGAACATGATCAGAGGAGTACCACGAGCATACGATGAACAGCTTAGCCTCATTGTTCAACACATGGCTGATGGTTCGGAATCCAATGCACTCATAGAGCGTCTTATCCAAGTCCACATTTCTAACCCTGATTTCGGTCTGAAATCGCCTTCAAGAAAGATTTGGCAGCGATGAAGCAGTTACACAATAACTGCAAACAAGCTGGAACTTTTGCCTCAAGTCTCTCCTCATGACCGCAAAACTTTGCAGAAGTTTAGCGACACCATCGAGGAAAAAGAGGCCGCCAAAAACGATGGTTCCCTTTCCAGACTTGCAACTTTGGATACATCTCTGTTCTTCAAACCAATCATAGCGAAGCTTCCACCTGACCTCATGTATTGTTGGAGAATGGAGGCCTTCAAGTATAAAGAAACCCACAATGTCACCTTTCCGCCATTTCCGATGCTCGCATCCTAAATTCGGCGCATTGAAAAAAAACTCAAAATGTCCTCCGTCTGATGGTTTCCTCGGGATATGATGACGGATCATGTTCTTCAGCTACTAAGGTGAAAGCTCCACTCACTACGAAGAACACAATGTCTGCCTTTACTGGTGACACTCGTCCAAGGGTCAGAGTTAGCGAGACCGAGGTCATGGGTGAATTGCTGCCACAGATTGTCGAGCAACCGACCACAGCAGTCGTGTCGCCTTCTGAAAATCAGCACACTCGTCGTCGAATGGAAGATCCACAACAATTCTGCCCAATTCACAGGACCAAACATCCTCTTGCACATTGGAGAACATTCAAAGCAAAAACATTGCAATCCAGACTCATCAATCTTAACCAATAGAAATATGTACCAGATGTGCTCTGTCAACTAACCATTCAGCTAAGGAGTGTCAAGTAAAATCATATTGTTCTCATTGTGACAGCGCCCATCATTGCTCAGCACTTCATCATTCCAGTTGTACTACCCTCAACAGGCAAGCAGGCAGGCAATTTATCAGAACCTCTTCGAACCCTGAGAGAGTATCGGATAGGCCACAAAAGCATGGCGAAGAGCGACCTTCGGTGTTTAACAGGTGTACGGACATTTGTGGGAGTAGTGGATCCAGAGGAAGGTCTTGTTCCAAAATCTGTCTTGTAAAGGTATTTATCGCTGGTAATCCTGAAAACTTATGCTGTGTTGGATGACCAGTCAAATCGGTCTCTGGGATACAGCAAACTCTTTGACGACTTCAACGTGCCAAATAATCTAGTCCCCTATGAACTCAAAACCTGATCGGTAGGCACGTCAGGAATCTGGTCATCAAATCTTTCGATGGAATCGTCCACCTGACACTCCCGGAGCTAACTGAGTGTAATGAGATTCCTTGAAATTCCTCTAAGAATCCAACACCGGAGGTCGCAAGGCTTCACTCACAGATATGTCCAATTGCTGAAATATTTCCCAAACCTGACCCAGAAGCGACCATCTTGCTGTTAATTGGACGAGATGCTCCTGAGCTGCTTAAGGTCAGAGAATCTCGGAATGGACCACCTAATGCTCTGTGGGCACAGCGTATGGACCTTGGATGGATGATACTTGGCGATGCATGTCTGGACGGTGTCCATAGCCCTGAGCAAGTTGAGGCATATCATACCCACATTGTTGAAAATGGAAGACTATCAAGTCTGCTTGCCATGCTCTAATCATGTTACCGTCAAGGACGTCATCCTGCCACATCATCACCTACTTTCAGATCAGCTCTTCAGGAGATCCTGCGACCGCAGAGCCGACGATGATGGGATCGGCAGTGATGTCCATTAGCGAACATGAAATTATGACAAGCCAGGTCGCTCCACAGAAGACAACCGTTTTCTTGCGATCATGGAGGATGGATTCACCAGGAATGACAATGGCAGTTGGGTGACTCCATGACCCTTCAGAGATGACATAAAATTTCCAGACAATCGACCCCTTGCAATTAACTGCTTAAAGTCCCTTTGCAAGCTTCTGGATTTAAGAAACCAGCCCTTAAACAGCAGTACGTGGATTTCATGGCTAAACTCTTTTCCGAAGGACATGCTTAACCTCCTGAACCAGAACAGAAGCAAAACGACCACGATGGTGTCTTCTTCATTTTGCTCTATTCCTTCTACACAAACCTGACAATATTTGGGTGGTGTTCGACGGCAGCGCGACCTATCGTGATGTCTCGCTAAGGGACTTTCTGGTCCAAACCTCGTCAATAGATTCCTCGGGGTATTAGTATGCTTCAGACAGGAACCCATCGCCATCATGGCTCACGAAGAGCAAATGTTCCATTGTTTCTATGTGCGTGAGGATCACCGAGACCTTCTGCGATTTCTTTGGTTTAAGAACAATTTGCATGAAGGTGCATGTATTTGGGAACAGTCGGAGTCTCGCCATTGCTGCCTATGGACAACGGAAAACTGTGTCGAATGGTGAAGAAAAATACGGAAGTGACGTAAAACGTTACGTTGGAAAGAACTTCTATGTCGATGATGGTTTGGTCATCCTACCTAAACCTGTTGAACCTATAGTCCTCCTGACTCATACCAAGGCGATGTTGTCAACTGTGAATCTACATATGCACAAAATTGCTTCCAACAGTATGGAAGTGATGGCTCATTTTCCAGACAGCAAGCATGCTGAGGATTTACGTGACCTTGTCCTTGTGCCAACCCGCTACCTGTTCAGCGGTCACTTGGAGTGTCATGGGATTTGGAAAGAGAAACCATCATCTTCACTGTTCCTGACATGGACAAGTCCTACATGAAGTGTGGAGTTTTGTTGAGTTAAAAGCATTCACGACCCCTTCGGTTTCTCAGTGCATGTCGTTACGGGAAAGATGTTGCCTGCATCAGATGTCCTTACCTGATAATGCCAGAGCTGCGCTTGGATGGGATGAACCATTTCCCGACCATTTCAATAAACAATGGGACAACTTGTGTGTCTCTCTCACTGCACTCACCACCGTGAGCGTTCCGCACGCTTATTGTCCTCATCCAATGTCTGAAAACTCATTTCCTCGTGAGTTACACGTTTTCTCACACATACCGACTGAGGCAATTGGTGCTTGCAGTTACTTGCAGCCTGTCAATGGAAACGGCAAAGTCATTGTAAGTTTTGTTGCAGGAAAAGCAAGGCTGGCACCGTGACTGGCAACATGTATTCCGCGTTTTGAACTCTGTGCCGCTGTTCTGGCTGTCAAATTGGTCGACGTTATCACTGACGAGCTCGACATAGAACTCATCTCCGTCACTTTATACATGGACAGTCAGTCGTGTGGTGCTCGGATATATAAACAATGAGTCCCGGCGGTTGTGTGCTTGCGGCTAACCGCGTTCAAATGATCCATAAAAGTACATCACCTTCTCAATGGAACTACGTGGCAACCAATATTAACCCGGCCGACCTGGCCACTCACTCTGTAAAAGCCGATGAACTGATGGAGTCATTATGGCTGTCTGGGACAAGATTTCTCAGGTATTCCAAACTACCCATGAAACCCACTTTGCCTGCTGTGGAGTTGGTTAATAATCCTGAGTTTCGTTCCATAGCCGAATTAGCTACCAAGCATGAACGTTTATTGGGAACACATTTCACGCATTTCTCGAAGTGGAAGTCTGCGATCAAAGGTATTGCGTCGTTGGTCCACTTCATCCACTTGTTCGAGCTGAAGAGGCAGCCAGGCAATCACAACGGTCGACATGATAACCGACAACTTCCAGTTCATCTGATGGAGGAGTCTACAATGATGATAATTGGCAACGTTCATCGTGAGTCCTATGACTCAGAAATTCACAACCTCACTAATGGCAAGAAAGTGGACAAGTCCAGCACCCTGAACAAATTGAACCCTGCCTTCGACAATAAAGGAATTCTGAGAGTCGGTGGTAGACTCGCCCGAGCAGATCTAAGTGACAATGAGCGACATACAGTCATGCTACGCAAACAGCATGATGTTACAACCCTCGTTGTACGTCATTATCATGATGAAGTCTTCCTCCTCAACAAATTCTACCTTCTGCTCCCTAAACCCACGTTGGC
>NC_140974.1:31698255-31725755 GCF_056783735.1 Eptatretus burgeri | reverse complement strand
AGGTGTGTCAGCATTTTCCGTGACAGTCACTCATTTTAGCCATCACGTCCCAAACGTCACAACTCGAAAACCAAACGTTCCCAGAGTCTACAGTATTGCAGGAAGGACGACGATGACGTGCGGAAACGATGAACACTTCATCACAAGATCGGAAAATCAAGGTTGAGCTCACAGCATCATGAGGGAAATGCTTTGATTGAACGCCAAACAGGTTCAACTGATCGTAAAGACGATGAAGTTTCTCATCCCTGGGACAGGAGGTGGAGCGACATTTCAGACATCTTTGTCAAGATGAGTTCACCTAATCGTATTCTTGCTCAATTCCATGTGCCATGACCAATGCATAAAAAAGTACTTCATTTTAAAAGCCCTGGATGCATGTGAGACTGTGAGTGCGTGTATGCCATCTCAAGATTATATATACTGGATATTATTAACGATCAAAAAATTAATAAGCAAACAAAACTTTGAGGGCTTCAAGTTGGCGGTGCACCATCACCTCATGTTAACCCCCCCGCCCCCTCAATCACTGTCTGTGATGCATATTACTCGCATTAACCCCACCTAACCGAGTCAGGTTATCATGTTTCCTCCCCTCCTCTCTCCTCTTTAACTGTTCTTTCATTCTCTTGCTTGTTGGATCCAAATGTGGCTTCACTGTCGGTGTTGGTCCTTTGCTTTTTTGTCCTCTCCCACGCAAAAATGCTTCAGTTAGAAGTAGAGTATGTGAGAGTTGTACTCTCATATACTATAGTTGGTAGCAGGTACTACTGCAGTCGTCTGCAGAGAATTACCGCAGGAAATGAATTTTTGCCTGGGCTGTCTGTGCAGTCTTCCTGAACCTCCATGTTGGATTGAATTGTTTTTTATTGTTTCATTTACAATCTCAAGGAAGTAGTTCGCAGAGATATAATACCACATGAATACACCATAGTAATATACAAGAGAACAACAATCTCACTGGAAAGTCACTTCAAATGTGACAAAGTTTGTTTTCTCCGTTTTCACATTATTTTCATACATTAACACACACGCACGCACGCACGCTGGTGTGTGGAAGGTTGGAGGAAGTGGATTAATGGGAAATCAAGCTTGGATTATAACGATGATGCTCATCAAAGGCAGCATATAGAGCACAGTGTCAACCCAATGTGTCTCTCAATAAGGTAACAATCTACCAATTAAGGAACAGATGCATCACACAAAGCTCTGCCGCACAAACTGTATGGCGCCTCTCAGAAGCTCGACAAAAGCCCATCAGCGTGTGTTTCATCCACCAATTTGTCCGGAGTTAAAACAAAAAGGTTTTGATGAAAGAGAGGCACATTTGGCAGCTTAAGTTTGTCTCAAGCAAATTTGGAAGCAATTAAAACTAATTAATACAGCTGGTAATTTTAACTCTAAAAAGGGGAAATCACCTTATTGTCATATTATCTGCCTTACAATAAAGGTTTCATTTCAAAAAAAAAGGGATCAGATGGGATTAAATATGTGCAAGACAATAAACAAGAGATTTTAAAAGGTGATTCAGAATTTGAGTTCAGTATTTTACAACAATAATGGTAACACAAAACATCCCCAGGAGATGGCGCATCATTGATTGAGAGAACAGTTTATCTAGGAATCGGCTCGGGATGTGAAGCTAACGGGCTGGAGGATCAACAATGTTTTGGATAGCTTGTTCTTGATCGAAAAAAAAACTCCAAAAAACATTGGGAAGCAAAAAAGCCTCTCACTCACACACACACACACACACACACACACACACACACACACACACACACACACACACACACACACACAACACCAAAAAAGATGAAAGAAAATACAAAGCCAATATCAACAGATATACACTGACAACTGGGTACAGGGCGTTGTGGCGTGTGCCTCTAATCCGGCAACTCGGAGGCTTGGGTTGGAGGATCGCTTGAGGATGGGTGCTCTGTGTTCGGCCGCGCTATGAGAGGGTGTAGGGCAGCCCGGAGTCATGGCGAAACCCAATCCTTATCCCTGTGTCGTAAGAGGCGACCAGGGTTGAGTCAGGAAGGGCATCCGGCGTAAAACCTATGCCAAATCAGTCTGCGGATCATAACGGATGATCCGCTGTGGCGACCCCTAACGGGAGCAGCCGAAAGAAGAAGAACAACATACACTGACAACTGGGAGAATGACAAAAAAGCAGCAAGATGAAAAGAAAACAAAATAGTTGGACAAATTGGAATGGTGAAGAAGAGGTCAGCTCAACTGGGATGGAGAACAAATCATTATTAATGCCCAAGACCAGGGACACGACACGAATGGCTTGAGGAAAATTGCAGGACTCAGCTAATCGGACAAGTGTGCGTTCTCTAAGGTAGAAACAGAAAGCACGAGTCACCTCCTATCGGGATGTAAAAATATACCATCAGAGATGGGGAATCCCCCGCCATTGAATGAAAAAGGTCATACATATTCCAGATAATGAGGGAGGTGAATTGGAAACAAGACACCATTTGGTTATCATCTCGAAAAAGTTCCCCAGGGGTGAGGAACGTAGTAACCAAAAATAATTGAAATCAGATAAGCGGTTTTCCATTTATTACAAAAAACATTTTTTCAAGATGGCCGCCCCAGTCGGCCATCTTGGATCCGGCCACGCCCGAAATCAATGGGGTTCTTCCTTTTCAGGTGGTTCATGTGACCCAAATTTCAAATGGATATGGCGAAAAAACATTTTTTTCAAGATGGCCGCCCCAGTTGGCCATCTTGGATCCGGCCACGCCCAAAATCAATAGGGTTCTTCCTTTTCAGGTGGTACGTGTGTGACCCGAATTTCAAATAGATATGGCGAACAGTTTAGAGTTATCGCACTCACAGCTATAAATGTTGACGCCCGGACGGACAGACGGACAGCCGGACGACCTGGGTGACAACAACATCCCCCTTCCGCCACGTGGCAGGGGGTAAAAAAACTCATGTCAGAACCAAAGGCACAACACGGTGTGCGGAGTAATCCACTGGCACATCTGCAAAAACTTCAACATCCCAGTCCCAGAAACTCATGGAAGCATGAACCAAAAGCGATAACTGAGAACAAGGAAGTAACGCTCACATACGACCTGATGATGCCATCGAGCATGAACAAAGAAAACAAAGCACTCTGACCAAGTACTCAGATACACAAAGGAAAAGAAGCCATTGCTAATCGAGGTTTCAGTACCCAGTGATGTTGGTCTAAGTAACGCAGAAATCAAGAAAATGACAAAACACCAGGATGTCAAGAATGAAGCGAAAATATCTTGGAAGTTGAAGAATGCCAACAATGTACCAGTGATAAATGGAGCAATGGGAATGATAAAGAAGAACCTCACAAAGATCCTAAAAACCATCCCTGGAAACATTACCACAAACACACTACAGTTGGGGGCTGTGTGGGGGCTCAGTGATGATCGTGAAAAGAGCCCTCAGGACAAAATTCTGAGAATAAGAAAACTTCAAAACTTCGGCCAGAAATCATGATCCTTCACGGAAACGAAGGTGGATACTTTGAGTCATGGGAGGACTCCATTCCACCTTCTGAAACCCCCAACTATGGAGATAACAGTCAACGACACACGTCGTCTCCTTTTCATCACCACATGCCCTTCCTCACCAATCTCGTTTTTCATTTGTCGTGGCAGAAAGTGTTGATATTTCATAGCACAAAATTGCGACCAAACAATGACGTCATGACTAAACCTCGAAATCCTTTGTTTGATCTGTTGTGTTATCTTGGTTTTGGGTTTATCTGGCGGTTCATAATTCTCCACTTGTGTGAAATTAAGCAATTAGACCAAATACAATGCTTATTGTTATATTACACAAAACAAAACAACACTGTACAATTACAGCCTGTATTATCACATAAATGGAAGCACACTTAATGAACAGTGACATATTCAACGAGAGAGAGATCATAGAAAACCTTCCCCACACAATGTTTAAGTATATAATTAAATTGATATAAAATAATCACAATATAATGGGTGTAAGCCTGGAACTTCGAACACACTTTTCTCCGAACATATTCTGTTCATATTTCCGAAATCTTCACAATATGTGTTCCCTGTATTTACGCAGGTGATGGCGGATTCAAAAAAAAAATCGAATATAAATAGAATTTTCAAAGAGGGAATCGATGACGTCACAATCAGCAGCGTTCCACGGCAAACCGACGGCCGGGTCCCAGACGACGTGCTTTACTTAACTAAGTCCATGAGTTCAGGACGTTTGTTCAACTCAGCATTTTCGGCTTTTATCCTGCCATGTTGTTAATCTGTTGATGGAGGTCATGTAGAAACAATGAATATGTCAAATCATTCGTGTTACTCATCCGGCACTGTGTGTCAAGGCCAACAATCAAAAGCGACCAGTCTCAAACGCTACCATGGGCACCCAGACACGCCACCAATATGAACTGAGCTGTTGAATGTGGCGCAAAACATCCAAAGAAACTACCGTCACCGAGTATTGTGATCCGTCCTGTCCCCCATACCCATCCGTAGACGGGGTATCTGCTAGTGATTTTAAAGTTCGTATAAATAAAAAATTCCGGAAGTACACAATACATACCGTATTACTCGACTGCTCCCAGGGGGGTAAAAAAAACGCAGGCAGTGTTTCGGCACAAAACCTGATTGAGGCCTGAAGGACAATTATCTGTTTTTATCTGGGGTCCTCTGGATGAAAGAGGAGGACATGCAAAGTTTGGTCGCACTGGTTCCTGCAGAGTCTGAATGCATAAACGAGCAAACAAACAAACAAACTTTCTTCTTTACATAGTAGATAGCAGAGTACCTCCCCTCTAGGTGGGGCGAGTTTGTGCATTACTTGCAGGAAAAAAAAGTATAATCTGTGTTTTGCAAGAAGACTATAGATGTTTGTGTGGTGTGCACTTTAAAGGTTCGAGATGGTCTAAACTCTAAAGGGTACATTTCAATAGTAGTTACTGTCTAAGCCCCGAAGGGGTCGAAATAGTCTAATCTCTCAAGCATGTAAAAAGGGTCTGTAAAGGTCCAAGTGATCTAAAGCTCCAAATGGTCAAGGGTCCAAGCTGTCTAATCTGTCTGAAGGGTGTAATGTGTTTTCAGGGTCTTACGGGTCTAAAGGGTCTTTGGGGTCTGTAGGTCTTAGAGGTCTTGAGGGGTCTTCAAAGGTCTAAGGGGTCTCAACAGTCAAAAGGGTCGAAAGGTTTAAAAAGTACATTGTAATAGTATGTAATTAATAGACGTACATGTAGTCAGGGTGAAACTGACGTTTAAATAGTACGTAATTAATAGACATATAGTCACACGGTTTCACAGACGGACAGAGTCTTAAATGGTCTTTGGGGTCTCAAAGGGTCATTGATGCATTAAATGGTCATACAGGTCTTAGAGATGTTTGGGGTCTCAAGGGTCTCCAGGGTCTTAAAGGTTTTTTGGGGTCTTCAAATGCTGAGATGTTGGATGAAAATACCCTGAGTACAATCCCCAGGTCAGACTTTGTCTGTGTGCCAAGTGGGGTGGTTATCGGCCCAGGAGTCTTTGTAAAGAACGCGAACATTCAGAAAGACGACAAATTATATTAGATGTCAAAATAAAGCAAAACTAAGTTTTCTGGAAGCGGTAAGAAGTCGATTTGTGTTCTATGTTGCTCAACTTTACGATGCAATTTAAATAAAATGATGATTTTAAATGTTGAAGGAAAAACATTAATTCCAGAAGTTTACCGCAATTGACGCAGTATCTTTTACACCACCTTATTTAACACTATACATTCATTATTGGTGCCTGTTATTTGAGTCCTTTATGATGTCCTTCGTTTCCTGTTTACTACAGTAAGTTTCCTGTTTACTACAGTAAGTTTCCTGTTTGGAATGATTTTCATTTTTGTTTCACTGCCAGACAGGTAGACCGAGTGACAAAATAAAAATAAATCTAACTCCTCTCTGCGCATGTGCGATCGGGATGAATTCAGAGCCAAAGTACTGCTAAACGGCAGGTTCGTTTTCCCATTCATGTTCAAAATATAACATTCAATTTAAATGAAGTCGTTTCTCCATTACAATCTGACGCTTGTACACGGACGGACAGACGGAAGTGAACCAATTGCTTTACCCCGCTTTTCACTTGGAGTGCGCGGGGGAACAACAAAATGACTTCTGAATGGAGATGTTTTACAAAACCATCGGGGCATAAGACGCATTCATGTTGACACATCGGAAATATAAATATTAGTATTTCTGTGTAACGTGTGTTCATTTTGAACTGTTTGTTGTAAATTTTAAATCTTTGTTTGTAGAAATTTCAAACCAGAGTTGGTGTCAAAGCCACCCAATGCTCGCCTGTTTATACATTTATCGTTTTTAAAAGACTCGTCTAATAATTAATATTTTTTATAAAGCATTGCAGTGAAGTCTGATCCAAGTAATTTTAAAGCAAACAATGTATTTGTATATTGTAATCAGTAACAAGAGCGCAAGTGAGCACAATATACTCCCAAACAAGAAGGTATATACAGAATTGTGCTACTACATGGAAAACAGCATCCTAGTTGCCATGGCAACCACTTTAGATGACGAACGTATGTCATGACACACTGTCCCCACAGTCTGTACCTATGCACCAAATATGAAATGTGAAAGTTGAAAACTTTGGGAGTTAGAGTGCGAACAGGAACGGATGGACGGACGGACGGACGGACGGACAGACAGAGACAGACGGACAACAGGTATCACATTATACGCCCCAATATATATATATATATATATATATATATATATATATATATATATATATATATATATATATATATATATATTGGGCGTATAAAAAAGTGTGGTAGATAAACCATTAGAAAGGAAAAAATAACTTGCACCAAAAATTTTAACATTTTCACGCTCACGCTCACGCTGATGCTCACGCTGGGGGTATCGCTATAGCTCTGTTCTTCGAACAGGCGAGCTAAAAACCGAATGCCTTGTGTTTTCCCAATCAACGTCACATATCTCACACACATGCCATGTTAAAGGGTCAAAATGTCGATGATAAGCGGTTCCCAGCTGATGATCCCAAAGACTACTGAATATGACAATCAATTACAAAGACAAATTAACTATTTTTCATGGTAACTATTGCATACTGGTATAAATGGAAGCTTGCCTTAAGACTCAATGGTTGTGCATGAATCATCTGTCTTGGCCGTACAAGCGGTCGAACGAGTGGTCGTTGCACGAGTGGTCGAACGAGTGGTCGTTGCACGAGTGGTCGAACGAGTGGTCGTTGCACGAGTGGTCGTTGCACGAGTGGTCGTTGTACGAGTGGTCGTTGCACGAGCGGTCGAACGAGTGGTCATTGCACGAGTGGTCGTTGCACGAGTGGTCGTTGCACGAGTGGTCGTTGCACGAGTGGTCGTTGTACGAGTGTTCCTTAAATGTCTGTACGTCTCAAAGCGTCGTTTCAAAGTGGTACTAAAAATTAAATTAATTCTTTAAATCTCTTCATGCGGTCCTAATACAGTGAGCTGATAAATCCAAATTTGAACCCGGACACCAACTCTGTCTTTCTCCATCTCTCTCAATCCAACTTTTGGTCTCTTCGTCCAACTCTCTTATTGTCTTTCATACAATCGATTAAACAAAAATAAAGGTCTCAGAGAAAGACAAAAGCAAAAAGGGAAGTTTTACACCAGGGGCAGTAATGCTGGTCGGGTCACAGAGTCCAAACATCTCAAGACTGTTTTCTTCTCCAACTAATCTCATTTCAACTCAACGTCTTGTCTTTATCCCAGTGCTCGGATTAAATGGACCCTCTAACAGCGCAATAAGGCCAAACCGTGCACAATAGCCGTTCATTTATGATAAGTGCTTTCCTCTGGTACAAGCCATGCTGTGCAAGTCCAAAAACAGAATTGTCATGAGAACCAAGGTGTAAAAACTAGTTCACATGGAGGGTCGATTCCCACTCTCCTGTCGACTTCATTTGCACAAGGCCGACAAAATCTCAGCAACGTGGCTCTAATCAGGTGATGACATGATTCGCAATGTGATGAGCACAGCTGCATCACGGAGCACACAGTGCACCATTTAATTTACGGAGATTACGCAAACATTTCACATTGCTCCAATTTTAAGAAAAATGAATCGATTTCTATTCTTACAAGCGTACATCTTGTGTTCATGTAAGTAGAGGTTCCAATGACGAGTTACGACAACAGTACGCGTACGCGTTACGAGGTCAGGCGCTTTGCCTTTGAGACAGGCAGATGAAGGTCGCTCGGGGTAATAAGACCAATCCCACACAAAATTGTTTATGATCAGAAAAAAAGTATTTGACAAAAGTGAAACAATGCACAGAGAACCACCAGGACACAACATCTCAATATCCAAAAGTACAAATAATCCAGCCCTTTCAACGACTCATAATGACTACTCAACTAATTACTCCATCTTGGCCTTAACACCCATGCTATATACTTGCGGTATAAAGTCCAAAATATATTAATTACTTCTTATTAAACCACATTTGAAGGAAGGACATACAAGATGATTGGCTGCAAGTCCAACACATAGCAAAACGGATAAACATGACATAAAATACACTGTAGCATACAGTTGCCGGTACTCATCCAAACATTGCAAGATGCTCACCATCATCATCATGCTCACCATCATCATCATGCTCACCATCATCATTATCATACCATACATACTCTTGACAAAGCGTCAGACTGTCGGTGCTGCTGAAGACGTTTTTGGGCAGTGGGGGTTAGGGTTAGTTTTTTGCTGGGGAGGTTGCCACTGCCTTGCCGGCAGTTAGTTGGAGCAGGAATTTGTAATTTGATGAGGGTGCTGGTGATAACTCACCTACTTGTTGTGAAAGACACTGAGAGACCTTTAATGTTCACCAACCAATGCCAAGAGAACAACCAGTTTAACATCCATCCGAGGGACGGCACACACACACTGATGCCAGCGAAGCACCAGGATGATAGTTTATAGCTGGGTCAGGATTAAAACCAGGGTCGACAGATCAGGGAAGAGTGTGCATATGTCTAAACTCTAAAGGCTACCCTCTCAGCTCTAAGCAACAATAGACCCAACCTAAATCCGAACACTGAACAAACATTTCATCATCAGATGCTCACGGGGCACAGTCTTCATGCAATCAGACATTGCAATCAGCACAACAGCGTAGGTTTACACACGTCCCAAACCTTGGATGGGCCTGATTAGCAGCACCCAACCTATTTCTGTCACCAGTGGTCTCTCATGAAAGAATGATGAATTTCACATGGGAGCTACATCTTATTAAGAACGTCATAAGAGTAACTTCTCCCGGTGGTCACTTGTGGAACCACGATGAATTTCACATGGGAACATCTCATCAAAAACTTCATAATTAGTGACTTCTCAGCTTGATGTTAGCATTACAAAGAACTTCGACATCAAGGTGAGCAAAAACGTTCCCGACACTCCAAAAAGAACCACAGAAGTGGATTGAGATGATTACAAGAGTTCACTGTGCTGCCGTTTCCCTCACAAAAGTAACCTCATTCCATACTCAGACACAGCTACGTGCTATTGCCCAATGCTGAACTATATATATATATATATATATATATATATATATATATATATATATATATATATATATATATATATATATATATATATATATATATACATATATCGTTCAGATATATATACATTATACAGTGCCTATAGAAAGTCTACACAATCTTTCAAATTTTTCACTTTTGTTATTTTATAGCCTGGAATTAAATACATTAAATCAGACTTTTCCCACCATTATTTACACATCGTAACCCACAACTTCCAAGTGAAAAACAAATTCTACAAATTTCAGGAAAATAATTAACAATACAAAACGAGAATATCTTGGTTGGATAAGTGTCCACCCTCCTAATAACCGCAATTGTAAATTAGTTCAGGTGTAACCAATCACCTTCAAAATCACAAACCAAGTTAATGGCCTCCACCTGTGTTAAATTGTCATGATGCTGAATATTTCAAAAAAAAAAATAAAAAAAATAAAAAAGAGCAATCAGAGATTGCAAACCCTCACCAGAACTTCTTTTGAGGTGTATTTTTAAAGGTTATAGGGTAAATCCAATATGGCTGCCAAACCATGTGACCTATGATGTCATAGGTGTGAACCTTTTGTTCCTCATGGACAGGCGGTCATACGTGTAAAGTTTCGCCTCGATCTGTTAGGCAAACTTCAGAGAATAAGATTTTTTGAAGGTTTTTTTTTTTTAAACAATATGGCTGCCAAATCACACGACCGATGACATCATGATTTTTTTTTCTGTGGACCATTTTATCCCTAAATGACCCTCAAAAATGTTCATACTGATCGGATGTGGCGGTCTACATATGCAATAATGACGTCATAACGAGGACACATAAGACGTCATAAAAAAAAACATCACACTCATTCCCGATGAGGAGTACTTGCGATGTGCCAAGTTTAAAACTTCTCCTTGGTGCGGTTTCAGAGACACAGAGGTCCAAAGTTTTTCCATTTTTAGCAGCGTCTCGCGTAGCGAACGTTGCTCTAAGAGAGCTCGGCGTGGTTCTTCTACTTCTTCTTCTTGTGAAGACAAAGCCTTTATATTAGACTCGGCTCTTTTTATATACATGATCCGGATCTCCTTAAATACTAAACACCTGTACACATCCTTGCATTGACGGTGCCTTTTGAGAGCGTCTATCATGAACTTTTAAATATATTCGGACATTTGCTTTATTTAAAGTTTCGAAAAGTTCACGTTACTATTTAAAGATTATTCCATTTAATGTATTGTAATTTCGTAAATACATTATTCATTTCGTAAATACACTATATTTCGTAAATACGTAAATACATCATGACGGGTCTCGCTATCGGCTTAATCAAGGCACGTGCCGAAATATCGGAAGTTGTTGGTTTTTTTGGGGGGGTTTTTTTTAGCCGACAAAACCTTTAGGACGCTGCTCTTGGACACATTCATCCTTGTTCCAATATGGCTGCCACAACACATGACCAATGACATCATAATTATCATTAAAACATTCTACATGAGTAGTCGCACCAATGGTGAAAATTTCATCTCGATCCGCCAAGCGGTTGCAGAGAAAAACACTCAAGTTCTGTGCAGACAAACAAACAGCCAAATGACTCAAATGCAATACCCTCTCCTCTGGCGAGGGTAATCATCAGATCCCTATCCTGATTCGGATCTTCACTAAATTGAATCAATTCTTTCTTATCATACACCCAACCTGTCCACCAAGTTTCGTCCGAATCCGTCCCCAATTTTTTGAGATATCGTGTTATATATTGTTTTTGGCCCCATCTCTCAATGGTGAAGAATCGCTTTAAAATTCTAGTCATCGGATCCGGATTTGGATCTTCACCAAAATCTAATCAGTTTGTCCTCGTCACACACCCAACCTGTCCACAAAATTAAATCCAAATTAACCCACAACTTTTTAAGATATCCTGCACACAAACAAACAGACAGAAAGGGGTGAAAATATAACCTCCTTCACCTTCGGTGGTGGAGGTAATCAGCTGTTCCTGTAGGTTTCCTCTGCTGGATAGTGCATTTCATAGCAAAGACTCAACCATGAGCACCAAGGAGCTTTCAAAAGACATCCAGAATAAATTTGTGGAAAAGCACAGATCAGGGGATAGGTATAAATACATTTCAAATGCATTGAATATCCCTTGGAGCACAGTCAAGACAATCATGAAGACGTGGAAGGTGTATGGTACCACCAAGACCCTGTCGAGATCAGGCCATCCCTCCAAACTGGATACCCTGCCGAGATCAGGCCTTCCCTCCAAACTGGATGACCAAGCGAGGAGTAATCAGAGAGGCCACCAAGAGGCCAAGGGCAACGTTGAAAGAGCTACATGCCTTTATGGCAAAGATTGGTCACTGTGTGCACGTGGTAATATCCCAAGCACTCCACAAGTCTTGTGTGTAGAGGAGGGTAGCAAGAAGGAAACCATTACTCAAAAAAATCCACCTCTAGTCCCTTTTGAGGGATGCAAAAAAAAACACTCCAGAGATTCTGAAACCATCTGGCCAAAAATTTTGTGGTCTGACGAAACCAAGACGGAACAATGACATTTTCACCATTCGTGCGACTTCTCGTGTTGAACTCCCCACGCAACTTTACTGAGCTTGAACAGTTTTGTACAGAAGAATGGGCAAATATTGCCCAATCAAGGTGTGCAGAGTTGGTAGAGACCAATCCCAACAGACTCACAGCTGTGATTGCTGTCAAAGGTGCTTCCAACAAGTATGAACTTAGGGTGGTGGACGCGTATCCAACCAAGATATTCGAGTTTTGTATTTTTAATTAATTTTCTGAAATTTGTCGAATTTGTTTTTCACTTGGAAGTTGTGGGTTACAATGTGTAAATAAGGCGAAAATTTTGAAAGGGGGTGTACATTTTATCCAAGCACTGTACACACATATATATATATATATATATATATATATATATATATATATATATATATATATATATATATATATATATACATATACATGCATATCTATACGACGTATATATTACGAGTTGAAGACAAGCACATGAATGGCTTCTGGAATCACTTCTTTAGCAAGTTCGTAAAAACAGTGGAATCTTAAGAATGTATAATTCCAGGGATAGGTGACTCACAAACAGTAAGGATGGCCAGATTGTGGATAACATGGAATGAAATACCAACAGTGCAAACCACATCACTGTCTGCACCATATTTTGCCATTTCCTGTTCAAAAAGGTCTGTTGTGTCTGTTACGATGACAGTAAACCCTGTTCTAACAATGAACATATTGGTGAATCAGAAAGGGTAATTTGTGCAGAAAATCGACACAAATGGTTGCTGGCCACAACTCATGTCTGTGACATCACACAAGTTTAGCATAATTGTCCAACAAATTTCTAATGATCTCACAAATTATCGGGTTGAATTCCGACACTGTATTTTTGGAAAACAGAGGCACCGCTGACATCATGACGTGATGTGTACGATACAAACCCATTGATTATTTTGATCCATAATTAATATAACATTAATCTAATCTTGGCCCAGCTATAAATTGTCGTCCGAGTGTTTCACAGGCACGGTAAGCTTGGTGTTGGCTTAACGGTTAAGGTGGCTGGCTTAAGATCTCATGGTCTTGAGTTTCCCTGTCGTGCCTTTGAAATAAATCAGGTGGGTTGACTCAGCTTGTCATCCTTCTGAAGTCGGCAAAATGAGTATCAGCTCACTGGTAACAGGGACACTGACTGCATCAGCGGCACAGCTGAGTTTCTAGAAATGATGTAACCATCAGGCACAGACTACATACGAAACAACAATAACAAGCAGGGTGATCACTGAATGTGTGTGCTGTCTCAGAAGGACGTTTAGTTGGTTTTGGTGGACGTTAGTTGGTGGACGTTAGTTGGTGGACGTTAGTTGGTGGACGTTAGACATCCCACACTGTATTCGTAAAGAGTAAGCAATCGATCGCCTGGACCATCATCAAATTACAAATTCCTGCCCTGACGTTCTCAGTCAAAGCGGCAACCGGACCAGGATTGTAGCCCATTAACTGGTTCGGCAGCACGAACGCTCTGCACAGGGTACAGTACATGACGATGACGATGACCACGACATTACTTGTGAAAAGTACGTTTCACTTTCTATAATCTCTCAGCAAGATGTAAATGGCTGCGGCACCTGACCCAAAGGACTATTCTTGCAAAAAATTCCAAGGGACCTTAAAACTACTGCTGCTGCTACTTTAATGGCTCCATTTACTCAATTTTCTCCCAAAACTATTACGAACTGATCGGCTCGACCTGAAGTTCAACCGAAGGTGATTTGGGCAAGAATTAGTAATTTGTTCAAGGTTCCGAGATGGTACCCGGCCTGCGAAACACCAACCTGACAGATGTTGTCAAGTTTGTAATCAAACCCAGACGAGACAACTCAAAAGGTAGTTGTGCGACCTCTTCACTATCTTGTCAGGGCTTTGACGGTTACAATTACAGGCCAGCTTACCACCCCATTAGAAAATGACAGTGTTCTTGATTAGAAGCAATTAATAAAATGGTTCGAGTTATCCGACATCGAGGAACACAAGGTGCTGACGTTTTGGATTTTACTCTTCGCCATTGTAAAAAGAGGAAGTGTTCCAGAAATCTCACTGACACATTTTAAAGGAATAATCAGGTTATAAGCTATTGTGGATGATTATCCGAACCACATCAACGACACCAAAAACCCCAACATTTACAATTAGAACGACACTCTGCAGAGCGTACACCTCTCTCAGGTTGAACATTTTATGTTTTGTATTCCAATGATAGGCTGGACAGACCTCCATCCAGACCTGAAGCAACATCTAATCAGCTTGTTCTCATCACTTACCAAACTCATCCACCAAGTTTCTCCAAAACCATACACAACGTTTTGAGATATCGTGTCATGCATAGTTTTTTGGCACAATCTCTCAAAGGTGAAGAATCACTTACAAATTTTTTTTAATTCTAGTATCCGGATCAAGATCCATATCTTCACCAAAATCAAATCAATTTGTCCTCCGCACACTCATCCAGTCCACCAAGCTTCGTCCGAATCCATTCATAACTTTCTGAGATATCCTGCTCACAGACGAACAAACCATGGGTGAATACATAATCTCCATCCACCTTCGGTGGCGGAGGTGATTACAGGACCATTCACGTTGTTATGAGAGCAACCCAATCCCGATGAGATCTCCACTCTCTAAAACTCCAACCAAACACTGAATCTTGTGCTCTTAGCTTTTCAGGACAAGGAACAAACACTCACGAAGTGTTTGCTCACACACTCATAACCTCCATGACCTCTGTGGATTCCAGACAATCATCAATTTTCGAGGCAGACATAACGGCAATTAAAAGTTTGGGTAAAACGCTGATTTGCGTCATAACTGGACTCTTATGATTCCTGTCATTTGCATGAATCACAATGTTTGAGCTTATCAAACACCAGCATGATGATTTCTCAAAAAAATTAAAAAGGACAAACAAATGAATGTGGTTTACAAACTGCCATTCCCCAAAAAAAGTCCCTGTGAAATTCTTGGCAAAATCCATAACTCTCAATTTACAGAAATAAAGCTGAAAATGGAATATGAACAGAATGAATAGCAATGAAGAGAGAGCTTTGCATACAAAGTTGAGGCTCATGGAAAAGCAATGTGACAGAGAAGCTATTATGGTGAGATAGTACGGACACACACTGACAGTGGCACAGTGCAGACAACACCTCGACACGAGACAAAGATATGAATGAACAGGAAGAGCAAGAAGTGGGAAAGTCAGCACAAGAGGGAAGAGAGAGGAGGAGGAGAAAGGAGGAGAGAGGAGGAGAGAGGAGGAGAGAAAGGAGGAGAGAGAGAGAGAGGAGGAGGAGGAGGATGAGGAGGAGGAGGAGGAGGAGGAGATAGAGAGAGAGAGAGAGAGAGAGAGAGAGAGAGAGAGAGAGAGAGAGAGAGAGAGAGAGAGAGAGAGAGACAGAGAGAAAGAGAAAGAGACAGAGAGAAAGAGACAGAGAGAAAGAGACAGAGAGAAAGAGACAGAGAGAAAGAGACAGAGAGAAAGAGACAGAGAGAAAGAGACAGAGACAGAGACAGAGACAGAGACAGAGACAGAGACAGAGACAGAGACAGAGACAGAGACAGAGACAGAGACAGAGACAGAGAGAGAGAGAGAGAGAGAGAGAGAGAGAGAGACAGAGAGAGAGAGAGGGAGAGAGAGAGAGAGAGAGAGAGAGAGAGAGAGGGAGACAGAGAGAGAGAGAGACAGAGAGAGAGAGAGAGAGAGAGAGAGAGAGACAGAGAGAGAGAGAGAGACAGAGAGAGAGAGAGACAGAGAGAGAGACAGAGAGAGACAGAGAGAGACAGAGAGAGACAGAGAGAGACAGAGAGAGACAGAGAGAGAGACAGAGAGAGACAGAGAGAGAGAGAGAGAGAGAGAGACAGAGAGACAGAGAGAGAGAGACAGAGAGAGAGACAGAGAGACAGAGAGAGAGAGACAGAGAGAGAGAGAGAGAGAGACAGAGAGAGACAGAGAGAGAGAGAGAGAGAGAGAGAGAGAGAGAGAGAGAGAGAGACAGAGAGAGACAGAGACAGAGAGACAGAGAGAGACAGAGAGACAGAGAGAGACAGAAAGAGACAGAAACAGAGACAGAGACAGAGACAGAGACAGAGACAGAGACAGAGACAGAGACAGAGACAGACACAGAGAGAGAGAGAGAGAGAGAGAGAGAGAGAGAGAGAGAGAGAGAGAGAGAGAGAGAGAGAGAGAGAGAGAGAGAGAGAGACAGACAGAGATGAAAAGATGAAGGAGCTTCCCATAAGATCATCATTATGAAGTGGTAAGTTCATGGTACAATTCCAATGGCGTAATGTGTACAAGAAGACAAAAATGCATATTATACATCATCACGTATTATACATTATACATAGTATCTGTATTTATATATTTGTCCACCCCAGTCCCCATGCATCCTCTCCTACCTCTCCTCCCTCCTCCCCCCCCCCCATTGTTGTCGACATCCCTCTGCCTGGGCCATCAGCTATGCTGTTTTCACCCTCTCTCTGCTGTTTGTTTTGTCCTGTTGCATCCTCATCCGTTCAGTGAACCTGTACTGACTCTTCCACGAGCCTCAACTATGTATTCAAAAATAAATAAATAAACAAATTAAAAAATCACATTTTATTGATACTGTGTTCTCACTCAATAACCGAGATGAGTACAACTGAGACTAACTTTTACCCACATTAGAAAGGCAGGCAAGCCAAAGGATGGTTTTAATCTATTTATTTATTGTTCTGAAGTTTTCATACAAGTAATGTTTTACTTTCGGTAAACCAAACACAAAGGACACAAAATACTTTTGCAAATGCAAAACCACAGACTGCAAAACCTGCACATGGACTGAAAGATCATTACAAACATCGTATTCATCCATAGATTGGATTAATGTGATGTTGATGAAGTGCAGGCATGATGGGCTGCCAAGTGGCCTCCTCCTACCTTAAATTTTCTTCTCCGAGGATGAATAAATAAGTTGGATTTGAGTATTTGAAAGAACATTGACAACGGTTCTGAGGATTCCTCATCACCACTGAAACGGCTTCCAAGATGCTGAGAGCATTTGACACACCTTGATGTGATTCCCAGAGGGGAGAGCAGTATTCTAGTGAGCTAGGGACAAAGGCCTTGTAGGTAGGCCGAGGGAAGTTCAGATTTACCGAGGAAGTACTTCGCACGACGGAGGATGCCGAGTTTGCCGTTGGCTTAAGCATCCAGTTCTGAGATATGTGGTCTATCCCAGGAGAGGTCACGTCTTATGGTGAAGCCAGGAAGTCGGAGGCATTCAAGCTCTTCCAATGATTGATCAACGTACAGTATATTATATTCAAAACTACATGCCTGGCCTTTCAGTCGGCAGTCAGTGAATATTGCCTGCATGAGAAGACTTACCTGCTTGTTAGAAAACGCTTTCTCCTGGCTGAACATGAGGCTTTGACCTATCAAACAAGGAACTTTAAGGTTTCACATTAAAACGGAACTACGGACACCTTGGATCACGTCTCCACCACGTTTTCACTCCAAGGTGGTGACACCATATCCATTCACCAAGCTGCTCTGTATGATAACACCACAAGTGGCAAATCACGCCGGTGATGATATCGAAACGTATCTCCGTACTCGCGGTCCTTCCGCCTTAATTTTCACAATAGCTTGCGTAGAGGAGGAGGATGTGATGACTTCTGTTCGAGGAAGGGAGATAGGTCATTGCGAAGTTTGCTTCTACTGCTGATGGTGCACCACCCCACAGGCACTGGACCGTTTCGGCATCAGCCATTGAAAATGATGATTCACTGACTCACCATTAAAAACAAGTGAAATACTTCAATACAGCGCGTGTGGTGAAGCAAATGAGTACACTGATGTTATTGAAAGAACCACTTATCACTTTGCCACCAATATCTGCCATAAATTTCAACTACTAATGCATGACGAAACACTTGTTTGTGGCTTATATTAATATAAAGAGAATGATGGCATAAAAAGAACTTAGCTTTCAGCGTTCGGCGCAAAATGCCATGGTGGACGGAAATGACGTCTTTCGTTCGTTCGTTCGTTCGTTCGTTCGTTCGTTCGTAAATGAGAGGGGAGCGTTTCTTGGTTTTTTTCCGTCAAGCAATAAATTCAATGGTTTTCACATATATAACACATTAGTTTCACAAATTTCCATTGAAATACTCGGGTATTTCCGTCAATTGTCGCCATTTCCGTCGAGGTTACGCACTGCATGTACCGGACGGCCGTCATTGGCTCACTTGAGGCACGTGGGGGGGGGGGGGGGACACCGGGGACATTTCAAACTCGGTGCAATTGTATACAGCGCACGCGCTGTAATAAACAACACAAACTATTGGAAGCATTTCCTGTTTCTTGACTTCACTTACTTGCTAACATTCTTGTGCTTCTTCTAGCACTATGACTACCATGGAACAGGGACGCTCATCAGCCACAGTGAAACCATGATTACACTCACAGCCATTATACACCGATTATGTGATAGAAATTAAGACCTGTGAGCATCGTGGAGACTACCATGGAGACCAAAGGCATGGCGACACCAGTCAGCACTACTCAAGACTCTTCTCTTTGAAGCATTTGACAAAACGGTTTGCAGTCACTTGCACGAGTGGTGAAGATGACTTATTGGACATCAGCAAAAGGCCTGTGGAGTATCTTGAACACCGTTGATATATCATGCACTGTAGATTGTGGTTAATGAGTGAAAGTGATCATCAGCAATAATCAAGAATGGCATCAAACTCAATTCGAGCATAAAGACCAATCCGCCGGTGATCACGAGCTTTAAAAAAAAAAAAAAAATTGTACGTTTTATATAACGAGTCATCACTTCATCTTGGCAAACATTGTTATAATGTATGAAGTTTTTATGAGCAGCGCCTTTGACCACTATTTACTTCACGACTACATTTTATCAACTCGTACCGAGCACTCTTGATAACTTTAGAACCCTTTAGCACGCATTGTTGAACTTTTCACAGTTTAATGACTGTGTTGTCGTTCATTCTCTGGGTTTGGAGAAGCAAGCGTCATTCCCAGGAGATAACTTCCTCATGGATGTGACACACGTGTGAGACGGTTCAGTAGCAGTCTTATTATTATTATTATTATTATTATTATTATTATTATTATTAGTGTTATTATTCTTTTAACAGCCCCAATTATTCTCACCTTCTTATGGGCTCACCTGGTAGTAATGGCACTGGCCTGTATTTTTTGAACTGGCTGACCAGGCCTGACGTCCAACTGAAGGTAATTTAGGAAGGAATTCGGAACTTGCTCAAGGTGCTGGTGATAGCTCGCCTACTTTTGGCAAAAGGCACTGTTGGGTCTTTAAGGTCCATCAACTAATGCTGGCAGACGAGGCACTCAGCTTGACGTCCATCCGAGAGACGGCACACACATTGGTAAATCTCCCCTGCCTGTGAAACACCGGGATGAGAGTTTATAGTTGGGTCGGGTTTAGAATCGAGAATAGACGGGTCAGATGCGAGTGTACATACCTCTAAACTACGCTACTGTCCCATTACCAAAAGTCAATCAGTTAGTGATTTACGACATGTTTGTGAGCTTTCTTATTGATTGTGCTTTTGTGAACAATTAATTGTTCTTCAACTTCCCTTCAATATGCCACAGACACCATTTGTTTGCTGGTAAAGAGTCTTGTTTCACAAGGCATGATTCAATCAGATGTTGAGGCTGATACCAAAGTTACACTCCATGAAGCGAACGCAATAGACAAGGCCAAAGACCCTGTGTGTGCGACGTCACTGCTAATAAAAAATATACCATCAGAGATGGGGAATCCCCCGCCATTGAATGAAAAAGGTCACACATATTCCAGATAATGAGGGAGGTGAATTGGAAACAAGACACCATTTGGTCATCATCTCGAAAAAGTTCCCCAGGGGTGAGGAACGTAGTAACCAAAAATAATTGAAATCAGATAAGCGGTTTTCCATTTATTACAAAAAACATTTTTTTCTAGATGGCCACCCTAGTCGGCCATCTTGGATCCGGCCATGCCCAAAATCAATAGAGTTCTTCCTTTTCAGGTGGTTCATGTGTGACCCAAATTTCAAATCGATATGGCGAACAGTTTATGAGTTATCGCACTCACAGCTATAAATGTTGACGCCCGGACGGACGGTCGGACGGACAGTCGGACGCCCTGGGTGACAACAATATCCCCCTTCCACCACGCGGCGGGGGATAACAATATTCCCCTTCCGCCACGCGGCGGGGGATAACTAGAAAGCATCTCAAAATGCAAAGCTGGCCCACATCCACCTTGTACTCGTGCAAAACTTGAAAAAAATAATTAAAAAAAATAATTAAATGTACATTTTTATCCCCCGCCGCGTGGCGGAAGGGGAATATTGTTGTCACCCGGGTCGTCCGTCCGTCCGTCCGGCTGGCTGGGCGTCAACATTTATAGCTGTGAGTGCAATAACTCATCAACTGTTTGCCATATCGATTTGAAATTTGGGTCACATGAACCACCTGAAAAGGAAGAACTCTATTGATTTTGGGCGTGGCCGGATCCAAGATGGCCGACTAGGGCGGCCATCTTAAAAAAATGTTTTTTGTAATAAATGGAAAACCGCTTATCTGATTTCAATTATTTTTGGTTACTACGTTCTTCACCCCTGGGGAACTTTTTCCAACATGGTTTCGGCCCGCTTGGAAATCCAATATGGCCGCCAGGCAGCAATGTTGAAAAAAACGATGTTATCGCAATATAGGCTCTAATTTTTTTTATCCCCCACCGCATGGCGGAAGGGAGATATTGTTGTCACCCGGGTCGTCCGTCCGTCCGGCTGGTTAGGCGTCAACATTTATAGCTGTGAGTGCGATAACTCATAAACTGTTCGCCATATCGATTTTTCAATGGTGGGGGATTCCCCATCTCTGATGGGTATGTTATAAATGGGTGTTCTTTATCCCCCGCCGCGTGGCGGAAGGGGGATATTGTATAAATGGGTGTTCTCTCCATCTTCTCATAATAAACATTTGTTGAAAATGTGATGACAAAAGCACAAATGGTGAAAAAGTTGTGTCCTGGACGCACGCATGCACACATGTACGCACAAATGCACACACACACACACACACACACACACACACACACACACACACACACACACACACACACACACACACACACACACACACACACGCACACGCACACGCACGCACGCACGCACGCACGCACGCACGCACACACACACACACACACACACACACAAAATATAGTAATCTGGGACTGGTTTTGTGTTTCACTCTAAAGCAACTTGTGTCACAACTTTTGAGAATCCAGTAAGTTCGATGCTTTGCTGTTGATACCGAAGGCCTATTTTAAGTCAGACTCTCATACGTTTGGATGGTTATTTTCATTATGGGACAAATAAGTGACGTGAAGTCAATTTAGTTAAACGGGAATATTGAAACATGCCAAATCGACTCAGTTTATACAATCATATTCACTCCATAAATATGCATCTTGGTGGCACTTTTGATTAAACATGTTCATAACAGCATTCCGTGAATTCACTGAGCAAATGACTGGCAAATTATTTTCCTGTTGAAAAAGCTAAAAATAAATTTTATTTGAATGGAAACGCCATCATCCTTTCCACCGAGAAAAGCATGGCATCATAACCATCGCATTGTCTTTCAACGAGTTCAGGCCCGCGAAGGAGTTTGCGTACAAACCGCACGCAGGGCAAAGGCACGAGTACATCGACGTACGTTCACCTGAATTACAAGTACATTGGTACACATGGGACCGTACGCGTGTCTGGCATCGTGAGCCAAGGGTTCAGATGCGAACGCCCAAACAGGCCCGGCATTGTGCTCACGACACGTGAAGAAAAAATGGAATTTTACTCGACAAAAGAGGTCGACACAGAGCATTGTGTGAATAAACAGGTACTTGGTTCGGGGGGATATTGAGTGGGAAAGCGACCCATGTACAGGGTAGTCACAATGTCTTGCCACTCCTTGTAAAAATTGGCATTGCCTTTTATCACATTAGCTGACAACACCGAAGGGTTCTCCAAGGTATACCACAAACATTGGCAGTAATCTTGTACAGTACTTCATTGCACATTTTACAGCACATGACACAAACCTTAAGTGTGCAGTGGGTCCGCTTGTGCTCCATCAATTGTCGTTACAGAGAATAATTTTGCGCCATGTTCTGTGGGACAATTTTCCGGAGCATTTGTGGGGTGATACGATTAAAAGCAAGTCTCACTGCTTGTTTAAGGTCATCAGTGGTATTCACTATCTGAAAAATTAGAAAAAAATTAATTAATCAACACTGCACACAAAGGCAATTTAACAATTTTTACAAGGGGTGACAAGTCATTGTGACCACTACATTGCTGTGTGTGTGTGTGAAAAATGTGCATCGCCCCAAAGTCAAGCCAAGCGGACAGACACCAGGAATAGAGTGTAAAATGAAAGGACAGGGACAAAAAGGTAAAAAAAAATAAGTGTGAGGGTGAATAGGTTACTGCAAACCTGGTAGGGAAAGAGCTAGCACATTGGTTGACTACCGTCGGCGTTTACCCAGCACAGAGCCTGAATAATTAGCCGAGTCCACTACTTCTTCATCAGGAGTGCTGTGTGCCAGAGCCAGCTTGGCGGGATGGCCTGGGGCAGCAGGTCTCGGCCTGCATCTCGCCGCCTCGCCGCATTCGTTAGCTAGTGGTTTAATTCCTTAATTAGGCCTCATTTCCTCGCACTGTCAAAACAGCTGTCGTCACACAATTGGTGAATAAATACGTGGCTCGACGCATTGTCGGGTGTTCTCAACCGTGTGTCGCCGTGCTGCCTTCGGAGTCCGAGGAGGAAAAAAAAGAAGAAAACGTTACGACCTTAGGGGACGCTTCCTATTGTAAGGATTAATCCACCTATCATTGGTTCTGGCAAACTCAGTCAGTTCCTGCGGCCGATTTTGTAACCTCAGTTGTGCTTTGTTGGTTGCCAGCCGGTTAGCTTGACAAGCCGAGTATCAGTGAGCAAACCAAATATTAAGGGTCAACTCAACAAGACATTTAAACGGTTTTCCTGGGGAATTTGAATCGCATATAAGGCAAGCTCAAGACCAACCATACATGGTGTACGGAGAGCACAGTTAAACAAGGGTTTGAGCTGTCGTGGCAAATGGAATTCCAGCCTGCTAACCCACAAAGTATGCAGAAAAAAACTCCAGCCCAAAGCAAAGTCTGTCACACCTTTAAAAGTAGCATGTCTTTGAGGGGTGGGGGTGCAAGGGAACACAGAAATGCAAGCAAGTGAAAGAGAGTAAGTGAAGGACTGACTGGTCGATGCCAAAGTGACACAAAATACATGAGGGGTGGGGGCACTGACACGGTGGATTTATCGGGTCTTCCAGGAGCAAAAGAGGGTGGGCAAGGAGGGGGTAGTGACACGGTAGATTTATCAGCCCTATTGGCAGCAAACGGGGGGGGGGGGGCACGGAAGCAGCGCGGAGCATGGGTGGCGTGAAGCGGTGAGCGTGAGCCCGAGGCACGGCAAGCCAAATACTGTAGGCCAAGTCTGTGCTAGTTTGAGATGTTCATCACAAAACTGGGCGGGTTTGAGATGTCATCCCTGCTATTTTGATGTAAAACGATGTATATGTTGCTGTGTCTGCAAACAAAGCAAACAAGACCCCCTCTCCATCACAGTGCTTCGTGTCCACAGTGGACACGCACGTGGAACAGAGGCCACGGAAACAGTCTCTGTCAAGACAACAATGTACCGGCACGATCAAGGAATTTCATCGCTTCAGGTGAACCTTGAAAACTTTGCCTTTCAGCAAAGTATTTGATAAATAACTTTGATAAATAATTATCGTCCCTCTGATATATTGTATTATCGTTAAATAATGACACAATCCATGAGCTTTCACTCATCCAGGTCAATAATGACAATCTGACAAGTCACGTGACCAATCCTATCACGTGATGAGACTGGATAGAGCGTTTGGAGTTCACGTGTCAGAGACTCTTCCAGTTGAGCTCACGAGGTGTGTAAAGTTTCCAAGCAGAATCTGCTGTGGTTGAGCTAATCGAATGGCGTTGCATTTTCAAACTCACAGCGTGCGCCAACATGTAGCGCATGATTATGCATCGACCCTAAGCTGGCAGCTTGAGACACAGTACTCATCTTATGCTAAACCAAAGAATTTGAAAACCCAATGCCAAAAAAGCAAAGCTAAACAAGTATGTGCGTATCCCATCTTCAGAACAAATCACAAAAAAAAAAAAAATCACAAGCAAGGTTTTAGCATGAGGGACGACATTGATACGGTGGTCTCGTTCAGAAGAACGGTCCTACGGTTGCTGGAATAATATCAAGATAATTTAAAACTGACTTATTACTTCCGAAATCTAAAGATTTCAGAAGTATATTGATGACTTCCGTTATCTGTTTGCGTGTGTGTTTGTGTGTTTGTGTGTGTTTTTGTTTGTTTGTAGGCACGATAACTCGAGAACGGAAGAAGCTACCATGGTCAAATTACACCACGTGATTCAGGAGGGTGATGGCTAGTGCTGATTAGATTTTGGTCAAAATCGGTCAAAGGTCAAAGTGAGGTCAAACATTCGATTTTTGATGGTTTGGTACAGAATCATGGTAGAAACTTCTGGTTTGCGTCGCTACCTTCTCGAGAGACAGCTTTTATTAGACAAGGTCAGAGGTCAAGTTGAGGATTTCGTAAGTACCAGTCTATGACTGCTTGTTGAATTGTTTTTCATTTCCTCACCTTTTTTTTTTCTTCTTTTAAAGAGAAATTTGTTTCAGTATTATTCAAGCTTGCACCTACGAGAATTTGTCTTCAATGTTGGATCAATGTAAATAAAAATAATTGTGCCTTGTGTTGTGTATCGGCGTCACGTATACGTGTATCGCCACTCGTTTGTTAATCGGCCCAACTATTCCCACCTTCTTGTGGGTTCGACTTGGGAAAACTTTTGAGCCAAGCCTTTTATGAACCGCTTAGCAAGGTCTGACGTTCCACTGAAGGCATTTATTTTTTTCCTCTACAGCGTCGAGGCTCATGCAAGAGTGAAGTGACGGAGAGAATGAACTGACAGTAGGGTAGTGAGGCAATTCTTGGAGGAAATAATCAAAAAAATGAACAAACAGGTAAAGAGGAAAGAGAGGAAGGAAGAAAACACAGCAACCTTCAAGTCAGAGGGGTTAATATGCATCGTAGAGATAATGGGTCAGCATGGGGTACGGCATGAGATGGTGGTGCATTGCCTGATTTAAGCCCTTGAGGAAACGTTGGGATTGCAAAACCTCTGAAAGGTGGTTCCACATACAGGAGAAGCGCGGAACAAAGGTGTTGAGTTGTGCAGAAAACCTTGATCTTGGCAGCTTATCCAGGAGGGGCTTACTGGAAATGTTGTGCACCATGGAGGAGCTGGGGAGGGTTAGATGACTGAATGAGCAGAGGGAGCAAAATTGGAGGAGAGGCTGAATACACAAATAAAGAGGCCACTGACTTGCGTACGATGTGCTTTGGCCTCATTGTGGGAGATTCCAAAAATAATGAATGTATTAAATTCCACAGAATCCAGGAGAGACAAACATGATGTGGGGGCCTCAGCCCACAGAGGAGAGCACTAATCCATTGAGCAATGACCAAAGGCCTGATAGAATGACAGTAGTTCTGATTTCTCAAGGAAAGACTTGGAACAATGAAGAATGACCAGTTTGCATCTGGCTTTGGAGGCGAGCTTTGCTATATTATCGGCTTTGATGCCCGTCAGCACGTGAAATTTCAGCTCTCTACGTCACCCGGAAGGTGCCGAACTTTAATATCAGTCAGTGGTGAGAATGAGTTAGAGAGATGTGTATATATATATATATATATATATATATATATATATATATATATATATATATATATATATACACACACACACACACACATACACACACACACACACACACACACACACACACACACACACACACACACACACACACACACACACACACACACACACACACACACACACACACACACGAATACCACCATCGCTTTGCTGACGGGAATATTGGGGGAGGGGGGATAAAAAGAGGGGGGAGAGAGAGTGAGAGAGAGGGATCTGCAGGCGGCAAGTTGGCATTTGCAGTCTCACCATGTGTTCCCATACACAAATCTTCTTTTTCTCTTTTTTCTTTTGCCTTACAAACCTTCCTGGGAGGGCCCTTAATCCACCGTCGTTGGTTTCATTGAAATCCGTTAATCCGTTCTCAAGTTATAGCACGACAAACAGACAAACATGGCTCCTCATATAATACAACTAGCAGACGTACCCGGCATTGTGCGGGAAGAGAAACATGAATAAACTAGAACGGGCACTCGGTAGAGCGCATACCTTCGCCGCCGCAACTTTTTTCCGGGCACATTTGAAAAACGTCATTTTAAAACGTCCATGACGTCACAACCGTCAGTCCGATTGACATCAAATTTGGTGTGTAACCTCCTTGAAGGCAGTCCAACAAAATGGAATGATAAACACTGAAAAATTAAAAAGTTGAAAAATGACGTCATCTTTTGACGTCATTTTGACGCACTTCCGGGGACATCACGTCCAATCGGGGACTACCGTTCTGAAAGCTCGTCGTTCACTGAACGTTTTAACGTTGGTTTCATGTCAATAGCTCTATTAGATCTGAAGCTATGCCTACAAGTATATTTTGACCTTGAGTGTGACCTTGACCTTGACTACAGAGTAAATTGGCAAAACCTGTACATCAATAAACAGATATTTTGGTACTGATCCTAATGCCTGGATTTGGGAGACTTTGCTTTATAAATTATATAGATATTTGTATGTAAAATATCAGGACATTTTAGCCACTATTGAAAAACGTCATGTTCAAACGCCAATGACGTCATAACGGTCATTCCGATCGAAGTCAAATTTGGTGTGTGACGTCCTTAATGTAAGTCCTACAAAACGGTATGATCAAAACTGATGAGATCGAAAATTGAAAATTTACGTCATCTTGTGACGTCATTTAGACGCACTTCCGATGATGTTACGTCAAATCCGACACTACATATCCGAAAGGTATCTCGTCATGGAACAATATGGTGGTGGTTGCATGTCGATAGCTGTATTATGAAGGAAGTTATGCTCAAAAGAATGTTTTTGACATTTTCATGACCTTGACCTTTGACCCAATCGCTCCCAAAATCTAATCAAATCGTCCTTGAATACTCACGAATCATCCCACCAAATTTCATGCAATTCGGTTTAATACCTTGAGTTATGCGAATAACAAACAAACACACAT
>NC_140974.1:31680755-31693255 GCF_056783735.1 Eptatretus burgeri | reverse complement strand
ATGGGGCCAAAAATGATATAAAGTTTCATAATGTCTCAAAAAGTTATGGATGGATTCCGCAGAAACTTTGTGGACTGGTTGGGTGTGTGAAAATAAAAGGAGTAATTGATTCAATTTCGGTGAAGATTCGAATCCGGATCCGGATTTGAGGGTTTTTAAAACTCATTCTTAACCATTGCGAGATGGGGCCAAAAACGATACGAAGCACAGTATTTCAAAAAGTTGGGGACGAGTTATGACAAAACTCGGTGGAGGAGTCGGTTAGGTGACAAGAACAATCTGATTCGATTTTGGTTAAGTCCCGCATTCAGATCCGACCTATCAGTGGGATACAAAATGTAAACTGTTCAATCTGGTAGAGGTATGCTCTCGACCCAGTACCGTTCCGTTTCACCGAGTGTCGCTCTGTGAGTGATTTTTCATTCGTTTGTTTGGCATGCTACATTGCTACTCCTCCTATCGTGTTGGGCCGATTATAGCCAGACTTGCGAGATAGGATCAGCATGACCCTAAATATTGCACAGGGGTGTGGGGTGTTTTTTTATCTTTGCTGTTGGTCTTGTGGGGGTGGGGGGAGAGGGAGGACACAAATTCTCCATGTAAATGTGCACCGTGTAGTGCTGCTCCAGGTGGGAGACGGTATTACAAGTCTCCACCATTTACAGTGCAGTATTCCTGTCTCCACATTTTCCTGCATAGTGAGGTGTTTTGAATTCCAAGCAGTAGGTATGTTTTTGCTTCATGCATGTAACCCGGGTTTTTTTATTTTTATTTTTGGGAGCGACTGAGACAGCTGTCAGTTGCCTATACACCGCCCAAATAAAGGTATGCGTCAGAAGAACATGTTGCATGCCGAGAACAAGATCGCCCGTCGGGTGGGTACTCTACTCGTAAGAGATAATTCTGCACTTTGTTGTTATTTATGAGACCTTTGATGTATTGTATCTCATTAAAAAGGCAAAACGATGAATATTGGGATATTTGCACTCATTCTGATTCACAAGCATGTCGGGCTGTTTCAAAACTTCATCAATTACTGTACATTTTATATACAAGATGAAGTATATCGTTTTATCCTTCATTATCATGGTACTCTACACTCATTCGGTCCTCGCGCACGTACTTATGAAACATCCAGCGGTGTGGGCGCTCAATTAATCTGTGATTCACTTTACTATTCGATAATCGCTTTGATAAGATGACAATCCTATGCTAAGTCACATTGTTGGGATGTGGTGGAATTTATGCACCACCAACGCAACAACAAAATTTGCAGCCGGTGGTGGTTCCATCAATGCAGCCCGTTCTGGTTTTTGCACCAAAACAGGTATGACAGGAAGACGACAATGTGTGAATTTAAGATTAACGTTTTACGGGAACGTCCGCAAGGATGGATGAGACCTTAGACAACAACAACAACAACAACAACAACAACAACAACAACAACAATAAAATGAGTGCAGAAATCAACTGTAAAAATATATAACAGTGTTAAAAATTCAAAGTCGTGATGAATGATTTTGAACATATTTGTAAGAGCGACTGGTGCTTTCTCTTTGGGATATTCAATGTGGGCAATGTGGATGGTGAGGAGAAGGGGGGAGAGGGGGTATGAAGGAAGTACGTTTGTGGAGTTTGGTTGAGGCACGTGAGACACAGAAATGCTTGGACAACGTCCAACAACCACAGGTATGTGAAACATTCCCATGATCGTTGTCCATAACAAATCACACAATCTCACAAATTGTGCTTAATCTGATTTTAAGTATTAGTCATGCAGACAAAAGGATTCAATTCACTTACCAGGGAGTCACTCTCAAGAAAGAGACAACCTCCTATAATGCCTGGTGTTGGCTTTATGGTTCGGGTGGCGGGCTTTGGCTCCGAGGGTCCTGAGTTTGAATCCCGCTCAGCTGTTGAATTAATACCGGGTGGGGTTAACTCATCCTTCCGAGGTCGTCAAATTGAGTGCCAGCTTGCTGGTATCCCGTGTCGGAATGGTGACCCATCCAGGATTGTGCCCAATAGCCAAGGCGACTGCTTCGGTAGCACCAACGCTCTGCACAGAGTATGGTCCCAATCTCCTCCTCTATAATGCTCTTACAAGGGATAAATCAAATGAAAAATGCTTTCACGTTAAAATCCTCTTCTTTCATGGTAAATAAACCATAAAAGTTCAGGATACCTGAACAGGAGGGAACATGGTATTGAGGAAAATTGCTTCGGGTTACGGTTCGGGTTAGGACGTTTGACTTGATGTGTGTAGGGATATGTTGGGGCGATAGCATGGAGAAGCTGTATTCTAAAGGAGCAGGCGGGTGTACCAGAAGGAATACAGAGGTCACAAGTACACACTGAGTTTGAAACGAGCTGTTCAAGGACTGCTTCAAAAGGTCTGGAGATGCTCGTAGGAATGCACAAAAGGATAAGGAAGTTGTTCCACAAATACAACAGCAGCTAAAAAAAAAATAAATGAATGAATGAAGGTGAGAAGATCGAGCAATTACAGTAAAGAGATCACATTCTGTACATCATTAGACAAACACCGAAGCACGATGGACAATTCACAAAGGACAGGTAGTGTTGAACCTGATTTGCAGAGTGAAATCTGTTGCTGATTGTAAATCAATATTCACATAATTGATCATATATAAAGTTATAAAGTAACTTTGTTTGGCCTGGTTAGCGTAACCATCTGAAACTCATGATGCAGGGAATCCAGGGTCACGTCCTGCATCCCAAACTTATCCGTCCATCATATATTAATGTCATCATATCTCATAGAAAATGCCTCCACAAATGTCCTTGTAATTCATGGAAATGTACACTGATGTCTCTGAATGTCCATGTCCTGCACGTGACAAACATCTCCTCCACATGCCTTGTATAAGCATTAAAACTAGAAGGGCACTCGGTAGAGTGCAAACCTCCGCCACGTCATGCCTGATCCACGAGAACATAATGGGCCCATTACATTTTTGAAATATCATGCTATACAGCACTATATCGTTTTTGGCCCGATCTCTCAACGGGGAAGAATCACTCGGAGAATTAAATAATTCTCGTATCCAGATCTTCACCAAAATCGAATTAATTTGTCCTTGTCACACATCCAACATGCACACCAAATTTCATCCGAATCCACCCACAACTTTTCAAGGTATCCTGCGCACACACGCGCACACACACACACACACACACACACACACACACACACACACACACACACACACGCACACACACGCACACGCACACGCACGCACACGCACACACACACACACACACACACACGCACACACACACGCACACGCACACATGCACACGCACGCACACGCACACACACACACACACACACACACACACACACACACACACACACGCACGCACACACACGCACTCACACACACACACACACACACACACACACACACACACACACACACACACACACACAAAGACAGCGGTGAAAACATAATCTCCGTTCATCACAGATGGTGGAGGTAATAAAAGCCTGATTAGGCCCAGCCACATCTACATTTAAGGAAAGACTAAACTCAAAGGCAACTTATTATGATAACCTCAGATTCATCTCTCGGAGGGAGAAAAAAAAACACAATACCTCCGTATAAAGACCAAAAGCTATAATGCTACAGTCAGGTGTGTGATGGAATACTCGCTTCCAACGTGGGAAGGGAAACGACTGCAAAAACACGAGAGAAGGTCCATATCGATGTGACGTAATGGTCTTGTAGGCCAAAACATGCTCACATTTTTCCGAACACATGATTGCTGCAGGATACACCTTTGGCGGAAGGCAATAACACAGAGAACAAAATTAAGGAAACACCATAATTCAACGTCACACCGACTCCACTAAAATTTTGACTCAGAGATTGAGTTTTCTATATTTTTACCTCCACTCTACCACTACACCGTGCCTGGTGTTGGCTTAATGGTTCGGGTGGTGGGTTTTGGATCCCAGAGTCCTGAGTTCAAATCCCGCTCAGCTGTTGAATTAATACCAGGTGGGGTTAACTCGACCTATCATCCTTCCGAAGTCGGCAAAATGAGTGCCAGCTTGCTGGTATCCTGTGTCGGAGTGGTGACTCGTCAAGGAGACTGCTTAGACAGCACCAACGCTCTGCACAGAGCATGGTCCCAATCTGCTCTTCTCCTCCACCACCGAAGGTGAAGGAGGTAATGTTTTCACCCCTTTCTGTCTGTCTGTTTGTTTGTTTGTGTGCAGGATATCTCAAAAAGTTGTAGACAGATCCAGATGAAGTTTTGTGGGCAGTTTCGGTGTGTGATAGACAAACTGATTCGATTTTGGTGAAGATTCGAACCTGGATCCGGATCTGATAATTTCTAAGTGATTCATCCACATTGAGATATAGTGCTAAACCGATAATATATAACAGCATGATCAAGATGCGGATCCGGATCAGTTTTCGAGAATTTTTTTTAACTTTAGTAAAGTGATTCTTCACCATTGAGAGATGGGGCCCAAAAACGATATGTAGCACGATATCCCGAAAAAGTTGCGGATGGGTGATGACAAAACAAGGTCGATGCGTTGGCTCGATGACAAGAACAAGCCGATTAGATTTTGGTTCAGGTATGGATCCAGATCCAGCCTATCAGTGGGATACAACACGTAAACTGCTCAGCCTGACGGAAGTATGCGCTCTCCCTCGTGCTGTTCTAGTTCATGTGGTTATTGCCTGTACGTCCCTTGTCTATCTGTTCTCTCTCTCTCTTTCATTTGCTGCCCTTAACCACCCAACTCTTCCATGAGCCTCGACCTGCATATTCAAAAATAAATAGGTTCAGTATTCACCAATTGCATTTCGGGTACCAATGTGAATCTCCCTGATGTCTGAACACACCTTTCTCTATTATCCTGGTCAATGATGCATGGGTAAATTCCTGCATGAGAGACAGTTGCTTTTCTGTTGTTGAACACTATTACACAACCGTCACTGCAGAAGGAATAAATTGCTTTTCATTAGCATTGGGCAGGATTTGAACAGGTGGGCCGTGTGAGCAGGCTTTGTACCGGTGGCCAGTGTTCGCAGGATTTTAACCGGTGGGCCACATGAGCAGGCTTTGTACCGGTGACCAGTGTTAGCAGGATTTTAACCGGTGGGCCCCATGAGCAGGCTTTGTACCGGTGGCCAGTGTTAGCAGGATTTTAACCGGTGGGCCACATGAGCAGGCTTTGTACCGGTGGGCCCCATGAGCAGGCTTTGTACCGGTGGCCAGTGTTAGCAGGATTTTAACTGGTGGGCCGTGTGAGCAGGCTTTGTACCGGTGGGCTGTGTGAGCAGGATTTTAACCAGTGGGCCACATGAGCAGGCTTTGTACCGGTGACCAGTGTTAGCAGGGTTTGAACCGGTGGGCTGGGTGAGCAGGGTTTGAACCGGTGGGCCGTGTGAGCAGGCTTTGTACCGGTGGGCCACATGAGCAGGCTTTGTACCGGTGGGCCACATGAGCAGGCTTTGTACCGGTGGCCAGTGTTAGCAGTGTTTGAACCGGTGGGCCGGGTGAGCAGGATTTTAACCAGTGGGCCACATGAGCAGGCTTTGTACCGGTGACCAGTGTTAGCAGGGTTTGAACCGGTGGGCCGTGTGAGCAGAGTTTGAACCGGTGAGCCGTGTGAGCAGGGTTTGAACCAGTGGGCCGGGTGAGCAGGGTTTGAACCGGTGGGCCGTGTGAGCAGGCTTTGTACCGGTGGGCCACATGAGCAGGCTTTGTACAGGTGGGCCGTGTGAGCAGGCTTTGTACCGGTGGGCCACATGAGCAGGCTTTGTACCGGTGGCCAGTGTTAGCAGGATTTCGACTGGTCACAAGCAAGGAAAACATGCAGTCCGTCCATTTCTTGGATGAAATGCTTGTCTTGTTTCATGTTCAAGGTTTCTGTGACACAATGCCGAGACTGTAAAGCCTCTGTTGCTACTCACAGTGCCACATAGAAATCTGGAGGTCCAATGCACCAAGGCCCACTGATGTGATGAGAGATGTGCTTTCCAAGGTGGTTTTCTGCAACAATTGCCATTTCAAGACCGTCTGTGTGGACGTGCAGCTCAATAAAGCCACCGTGTGGACAAAAGAGCCGGCCACACCGTTGCTCATGACGATACCCCTCGATGTATTATCATAGTTATTGCCGACCCAATGTCAGACGGCTCACTCGGGTCTGTAGAATACAAAATGCAACAACGGCAAAGATTTTGTTCCATAAGGCTGTCTGATTTTACCGGCATTCATTAATATTTTGCCTGGGCATTGTGGCGGTGGAGTAAACGATTTCAATTCGGTTTCTCATTACCTCCAAAACACTCCATTGCTTCGACGTGCAACTGCAAAGGCGGTTTTTCTTGCACTTATTCATTTTTCCAGGTTCTTCATAAAGCACGGCTTTGCGATGGGGGAGATATATCCATAAAATATCTGGAGACGAATCAATCCACCGAGGAATCGTGCAGCATTCTCCGTGTCCGAAATACTAAATCCGTGAGCCGGGACACCGTGCGATTCCACGTGCTCGTGTCCCCTGCCTGGTTGGCTCTGGGTATCTTTTTGCATCGAAAGGGCCTTCGTTTCAGCAAGAAGCTTGTTTTTTCCCACCTTGTCCTAACAAGTTGTTGTCATAGTGATGTGCTTGCGGGCAGGTCTAAAAGTAGCAGGTATTTAAAAAAATAAAAAATTACTATTTCAGCTCTCAAGAGATGCTTGATCACGTGACCCACTGATTGGTTGACACACCATCACGCCGTCACATTGTAGCTCATTTCCATGCATATGAGATTTCAAGAAGGGATCTGTTTAACACGACCGAGCCTCAGAGATCTGTTTGCTCGTAAGTGTTAAAAATGGATAAAATAAAAGAAGAGGAAAAGTTTGAACCAAAATCACATCTGGAGCACCATGGAGGTGATCTCTATGTGTCAACGTTGACATGCGTTCACCTTGAGAGACAGACAGAGAAGGTTGATAAAACGATGATAATTTATTTATTGAATGTAACTTGTGTGCCAAAGAAAATGAATTCAGAAAATATTCTTCATGCTGTGTGTGCCGAGTGCCATGCCTGTACCTTCTGAAGCCCTCCGACATTTCATTTCCCTTTAACGAACAAGTGACCTCTACCTCTCTCAAGTTCCATCATCAAGACGACAGGACAAGCTGCGGTGACTTCTGTATTTCTCTCCGTGAATGTGATCATCACGAGGACTTCTCAACGTCAAACGATTCATTTGTTCCAAAAGGACAGTACGACGTCTCCCTTTGATGAAATGAAGTTTCTGCTTATTTGCGATGATGAAACGTAACTTCAATGGCGACGTTCTTTTCTTGCTCGGGATTAAACAACAACAACAGATTAAACAACCGAAGCCACTACTTGCACCTGAGTATGCTCAATCCATTCAAGTACTTTTGTGATGTCTCTTTCCTTCAAAATCCAGCATCCATTGTGTTGCTTTCAATGCCGTTATACCGGCTTTGGTGCCAAAAGGTGAACATGCATGAGCCATCATCATATTTTGGGATGCTGGATTAGCTCAGAACGGATAGCTCAGGCGTGCCCGTGCTATGTTCGATCAACAAGCGTGACTCGTAGTTGAAAGCTCCAGTCTATGTTTTTTTTTTTTTTGTCTAACTCTATGCTCACACAAAATGAGGCCAATTCAAATACTCGGTTATTGCATCGATTAAGTTTGGAAATAGTTTTAATGGCTGATATCGCGTCTTTGGTTAGCAGGTACGAGACTACCGAGCAGAGGGTGCCTTGGATAATGAGTTTCAATCTCTAATTGCTAAGTTAATTGAATGTGTTCAAACAAACAAAAAAGTGCACCAGGGTTTCTCCACGTACCCTTGAGACCCCACAGTTCTATATTCCCACGAGAAGAGTAGAAGTCAACACAGGTAAAGGTTCAGGCAGGTAGAATCTCTGGGCAGCAAGATGCACATCAGATGCACCCAAAGCCGAAGAACAATGGCCTATTCATCTAAAATACAAACTCCAGGAAATTGATGGAAATTTAGGCCATTTTAGAAAAAAGGAAAAATAGGGTGATCATGATTAACTGTTGCTCGCTTGTATCCCAGTAGATTAATGCCCAAAACTAAGAAACAAGGACTGATCCATCCCATACTTTTTTGTTGGCATCTCCATCTCTGGTATCAAGCGAGTGAATGTTTTTGGCCAAGAAAGATACCAAATCACTTTTCCCAGGTGGAAAGTTATCGGTAGGGACATCGTCGAGAACCCGCCAGCTCGACGTACGTAAGTCCATGAAATAAGTTTCTTTGCTGCAATTTGAGGCTCGTCTGATTTTGGACAACATCCTTTCTCCAAACGTCGATGTCATTAAGGAAGATGGATTGTCTGAGCTATCTTAAACATCGTTTGCACAAACAGTGGGGGTGTAAAGTATTTCTATATTTCTAAAACCATGCTCATCATAGAATTGTTTCGTGAACATCAGAATCATGACGTCATGATACGTGCCGTCTCAGGATGATCCGAAGCACAAGGAGAGTCTGACTAATGGGGAGATACCTTTCATGGACAGTTATGGTCGACCGAAAAGGGAATTTGTCCACTGCAGTATTTCGAGCAGGGGGTCCTAAAGTATATCATGAGACTGTGTTTTAGGTCCTTGCCTCCAGTCTGATAAGACGATTCTGGGAATCCTCTGCTGAAACTAAACTTGCTTTGTGTGTTAACCATTTCATCCACAATAAGGTGTATATCCACAGTCCCCATTATCCATGTTAGAAAATAGTATTTATAATAAAATCTGACCTCTGTGTGCTATGTTATGTGACTGTTTAAAGACAGCAAGGGGGGGGGGTCATGTAACATCATGATCCTATAACAGAGGGTTCTTTGGTCGGCGATAAACGTGCGAATTGGCCATATCCTTTACAAACCCTGAAGCCAGAGGTGACCGTCTGGTCGTTTGTAAGTGCAGGATGTTTTAATGGTGTTTCTGAATGATGGAACAAACTTGTGTTTGGGCCTGACTCACGGTGACGATGCCATAAACGTGTACTTCATTTCCTCTGTGGCAAACTCACCACCATAACGTAACCACGTGTTCGTGCGCCGGGCCATAGTGATCAAATATATAGGCCTACCAGAAATATAGTTCAAGGTTCTACAAAGAGAAGTCAATGAATTAACCTCGTCCAAGCAACGACAAAACACATTCCTTTTACCAATCCCTAATCCCTCCGCTGGAGTTGTTTATAGCAGGTACGGCTCACAGAGGATGTCGTAGATTTATGAAATGAAGGACAAGGACATTTGGAAACAATAGGAAAAGATCAACACATACATCACTGGGTCACGAACCTGAGGTCACGGCAGCATGTTACGACGGGTTCACGCATCACCGAACGGGTCAGTTGCACTCAGCACACTTAGATTTCATTATTACCAACTGGACTGTAACTGCAGACATCGTCTGCAAAAGACACATCATGCACAGTCACACGCAGCCGTGTTCCTTTCAGTGCTGCCCTGACCGGCTTACGGCTCAAGCTCACCAAACAGTGAGCAGGCCCTGTTATTCGGTTGCCCTTTCAGTCATTTTAAAACATCATTTTGCCCGATCAAGTCGAATTTATTGGCAAAGTTTCATCGCAAGGACAAATTGAAGTTAACAAAAACGAAAACAGTGATAAGGTGATGATAGGTTCACAAGACGAAGCCAACGGTGATAAGTACCAATGAACCATGATACCCAACCCTCTGCCATCACACGTTGAGTGTGAATAACAGGGAAATTGCAGGAGAATCAATCTTAACCTTGCGCCCGGCAATTACACACAAGAGTACAACACCAATCTTCGGATCACATGACGCTTGAGCTAATGACTGGGCGTTTTGTGTCTGCATGCTGTCGGCTTTCACACTACGGTATCAACTACCAAACTGCAGAGTCGCTGTTTAAGGGAATACGACCCCGTCGGCAACTCTTCCAATGTAACTAATCTGACTAATGTTGGCATCTGAAAACATCGGCTCAGTGATGTCAAAACATTCAAATATAATTGAACGTCGAACAAAACATCGAACAGAATATCAGCAAATCAAAGGACGAAAATATAATCGCACAAACAAGAGGAAATGTTTCTATTCCTGCTCAGCATTGTCTGACCAGCAGGATTGTGTTTGCGTTACACGTACAGTGCAGCTTAACGCTTTCCACTTCCTTATGCCAGACTGATGGACGGATTACCGCACACCTAACCCTTCAAACGATCCGAGCACCACCACCAAAACCCCACCCAGGAAGGATTAACGAAGAGGCGCTCGAGCCGCAGCCTTCCCCGGCTCAGTGCGTGCCATGCCATGCATCTCGCCTCCGTCCATTCCTCGGGCCTCTGCTTCCTGCGCGGGCCGTCGGCCATGGCCCGTTTCACACGTGTGCGACATGCCTCGGCTTTTCCGCAGATTCCATGGGGCACTCCCAGTACGGTTCGAATGAGAAGTCACGCGTGACCCAGCAAGTGCTTAGTTCTTTTACAGCTCACAGCCACTGCCAAGCCACAGCTTGACCCACGAATTTATCGGCTTTCCAGTGCAAAATCTCGAGGCTTCATTGGCAGCGTCCAAGAGAAAGTAATGGCTGACGTGTCTATGGAAAGACACAAATTGATACTTTTGTTTTGTGCAACAGAACCGTTTCAGGTCCACCAAAGTTGACGACTAAAACGGACAAACAGGATCCCTACCTTACAACACTCTTACTATATTTCCATTGTGCGTGTGTTTACAACACTAAACAAGTCCTTTAACACTTCGCAAGAAGAAAGGTTTCTTTTCAATCAAAATTATAATTAAATTTTTTTTTTTTTTTTACAATCGTCACATCAAGCTGACAAGGTCGTCAGGCAGACCGAGGTAACCTGAAAAGGAGGTCTCCTGGTTTTTCACCTTTGAGACAGTCTGCACACCAAGCTGGTACAGTGGTAATCCCAAATACACCACCGATACACATTGGCAACATTTATTAAGAGTACCCAAAGAAAAACCCCAAACCCCAAAAAGTGACTGAAAGTTAAGATGATAAATGAGACACCCAACCGACCTATCACGTGAGGCCAGAAGCAAATTTGTGTCCTCAATTGCACTTCAATTTCTCTCACAAGCCACAGCAATTTTCTACATTTGATACTAAATACCTCTTGGTCAAGGAATCCTGAGATAATACGAGTACCACACTTTCTGGATGACCACACATCGACCACTGGTCTACAGCAATAAAGTGTGCACGGCACGACCATGACCAGGGGCGTGGTCCTTGAAATTTCAGCGGGCCGGGGTGCAGGTCAAATATTCCGCGACGAAAGGTACGCACTGAGTATTTGAACCTCAAAACAGGCACAAAGTTCTGCCAGCCATGATGAAACATGTGCGGCATCAATTGGGGCCTTCGAGCATTACGCATGTGAAGAGGTTGAAAACGCTTGTTTACGCACGGTAAAACACCGCCGTTGTGCTGCCAATGCACATAGCACGGTGAGCGCGTGCCCCTCTCCCTCGGTGCCCAGTTTCACACACAAGGCCAAGAGGCCTCACAAGGGAGGTGTCCTTTTTCCACAGGCCAGTGCTGACTCAGCTGACATCTGGGGATGCAATGGCACCCAGTCTCTCTGATGCTTCATTTACCTCCTTCCATTTTGTTGTACAGCGTTCTGTCATCCTACGTTCTTCCTCTTTTGGCAGCTCTTAAATCCCGAGCTTATGGCTCAACTCTATCTTTTCTGCCAATTTTTTTTTCTTCCTCTATCACAAACAATGGGTGTGATTACAGTAGATTGGAAAATTGCAATGTTGTACTGCTTCGGAAAGGCTAAAAGCACAACATAGTGGACAGCCCGTGAACAGCCATTAGCATAATGGGATCCAAGTATGCCTTTTATCCCTTTGCTCGTTCTTCTCTTTCTTGCAGATGAGGCTACCTGACCTGTCGAGCATGACCTGTGAGGCCCCGTCCCAAACAGACATAAACAGGTGCACACACAGCAGAGATGCAGAGGCTTGAGAAGCAGAGGCAGCCATATTTCATGTGGAATACACAGCAGCAGTGTATAAATAACAGTCACAAGAGGGTAAACAAGCTTTGGAAGGCTTGAGAAATAGGGCTAGGGGGTTGTACTGCACCACATTTGCCAATTTCCAAAAGCTTTTGCCTTCAATTGTGATGTTAAACCGTCACTGTTGCTTGGCTAGTAAGATAGTGAGCATCGGCCCCAACTTAGTAACTGGCAGACCTCTGGACCAAACACCCAAGCTAATGGCCTGTAAACATGGAGTACAAACTTGCTGATATTTTTTTCATTAAGTCATTGAAACAGGAAAACAACTGTTGCACAAACCTTCGATTGTACTTTCGCGACCTCTAATTAATCAACCCTCTGGAAAGCTCATCCTCATCCTGTAAGCGAACCTTCAAACATCAGGGCAAAAGTGTGGAGATACA
>NC_140974.1:31670755-31675755 GCF_056783735.1 Eptatretus burgeri | reverse complement strand
CTCACACGCAGTCCAAGGCCTTCCCTTTTGAACTGAACTCAGTGAACCACAACGGTGCTTGGGCTGCACAAACGCAGTCTCCGTGCCAGCTCAAGTGGCACACGCCATGAGCACAACGAATGGATGCATGAACGGTTTGAACTGAATGCAGTGAACCACAACGGTGCATGGGCTGCACAAACGCAGTCTCCGTGCCAGCTCAAGTGGCACACGCAATGAGCACAACGAATGGATGCATGGACACAAACACGGTGCACGGGCCGCCACTGCAGGCCCGTGTTGTAGCTGCCAACAGGGCAGTTCTTGCAGCTTGCAGACTGTTGCTTTCTGATCCTGGCGCACATGGAAATGAACAGGGGGGGGCAAAGCAAAATTGAACGGGGCTGGTGAACATGGGCAGTGGGCATGGCATGGCAAAGGCAAGCAGGCAAACACAGCCCGCAGAAGAAGGCCGCTGCAGGCAAACACAGCCGGCAGATGAACTGGCCGGCACAGGCCTTGAAGAAAAACAGCCAGCAGATGAACTGGCCGGCACAGGCCTTGCAGAACACAGCTGCCGATGAAGTTGGCCGGCCTCCGCCTTGAAGCAAAACACGGCCAGCCGATGAAGTTGGCCAGCCTTTGCCGTTCAATGGAGGTTGGTGGAGGGAGTGCGGTGGTGCTGGCCACTTGGAAGGCGGGCTCGGACCTACCTACCTGTCTCCCTCCCAACCTATCGCCTTTGCCTGTCACTGTACATACCCACTCCCTTAATTTGTCAAACCCCAATTTAGCCCCAACTTATTTTTTTTGTTGTTTTTATTCTTACTCCCCCACTATAAATCGTCCCCTAACCCCCTTTATCGTCCTTGTTCGGCTAACCTATCCTGTCACCTAGCCTACTCCCAACCCCTACGTTCCCTTCCCGGAGGGGAATAAGGGAGAGCTAACGTCCTGTGTCGAGGCCCAACGAAGCCTCAGAATGGCCTCTCCAGAGTTCGGCGATCTAACCCAAAGTGGGTCCAGCGGCCCACAACGACAGCGAGGGGATGGATGGTGCGGAGGGGTACATCTCCTAATCTACCCTAACCATTTAACTGTTAAACTACCCCGGGGCTTTCAACAAGCGCCTCTCGCTTAAACTATTGGTTCTAACAACCCAGATTCCCGTCGCCTGTGTTGGTGTCCTCACAATTTCGGGCCTCGCCCCCCAATTTTCTCTCCGTGCCCTCACACGGTCTCCTGGCTGGGACACGTGGCTCCCTTTGGCAGGCACGACCCTCTGCCGATTCTCCCGCTATGGCACCCCCGGGCACTACACTGCCTCCGAGCCTACCAGCTCCCTAACACCGGGGAGTGCCCCCCATGGCACCTCCCCTGAAACGCACACGTGGCAGGCCGGCCTCCCGGGCCCCTTTCCGAGGGTCACCCGTGCCCACAACACTGCCCACGCGGCTAATGGCGCCCCGGGCCCCCGCACCGAGCAGGCGCACCCGTGCCCACTACTCTATCCCGGCCCCCCATGGGCCCTTGGCCTACCACGGCCGACTAGCCTGGTGCCCGGGGTACCCTCTCAGCGATACCTTTCGCAGCCACGCTCCCAAGCCCGTCAACAGGGCTCCTGCACCCCTCCAAATGGGTCTCGAGCCTACTTTCCCAACAACAGCAAAACGACCTCCATTTTTCAATTTGACTAACCCAGCTAACTCACTCTACACTGACCCCGGGGTCCCTTGGGCGGGAGTCACTCCTCCCCCCAATCACTCATCGCACCATGCATTCCCCATTCACTCCATACACACAGACCCGCTGGCCTCACTCACTCACCATGTACTCACCTCACAACTCACCAACTCTTCAACACACACACCACTGAACTCTGCCATCCTTCTAACTACATCCCCTAACTAACTCGTGCTCCCACGTCGTCCCTTAAACTACAGCACGTTCCTTTTAACACTACGTAGCTAAACTACGTCCCCTCTACACATTCACTAGTCTGTCACGGTCTCCAAATAATCCCATTAATCAATTTCCCAACCTAAATCTCGCTACAATCCCTCTATCTAATCCATTCCACGGACTCCATGAGGACTTACCCCTGCCCCATGAAGTCGGTCTAACTAAGCTAACCCTTCCCCCTAACTAGTTTCTATCCTGTGCCCAGGGTCAAGGGGGTCTTTCACCCCTTGCCCAGGAATCCTTTGCACCCGAAAGTGAGGCTTGTTCTTTTTTTTTTCTTTACATGCGCAGCGCCAGCGCGGCAACTCAGAGCTCGCGCACTTTGCACCTGCCCGTGACGTCATGCAGCTGCACGTGTTCCTCGTCCCTCCTTGGACGCTGCCATCCGGCAGAGATACCCCTCCTGCCGGATTCCAACCACACGTGCAGCCATGACGTCACCGTGCGCATAAAAAAAAAACACAAGCCCCACGTTTCGAGGGGTTCCCCACGCGAACACATGTGCTTTGCCCGTTGGAGCTTAACACACACGATCGCGTGGAGAACCCGTCCGGTCCAAATCCGTAGTCCTGCCTAAACTTTGTCCGTCCGCGGGATCGGCAAATCCACCGCGTGCGTTTCCGGACCGGGACTTCACTCTCGCAAGCGAGCACGTGGTGGTCTCGTGCGTTGCACAGCACGAACCGCGTGCTCACTGCTGGGTGAACCCGGCACGGTCCTCGAAACAACCACAGCCGCTACTCGGCTTTCTTTCTTCTCATGTCGCCTTCGTCGTCGCCATTCAACCCACGCACACCTGCGTGTTACGACGCACACAGTCCACTCCATCACATTCACACCGGGAGATGCGGCTGCGTGCTCCCGCATGCCAACCGACATCTCCCTCACATACCGCTCTCTCACACACACGGTCTCCCTTGCATACGGCCGTTCACTCACGCGTGCGGGGGCACTCACCCGCAGTGCCTCACTCGCACTCCGTGCCTCATCCACACACGCGGGGGCACTCACCCGCGGTACCTCATCCACACACCGTGCCTCACTCATACACGCGGGGGCACTAACCCGCGGTGCCTCACTCGCACTCCGTTCCTCATCCACACACGCGAGGGCACTCACCCGCGGTGCCTCACTCATACACCGTGCCTCACTCACACACGCGGGGGCACTCATCCGCGGTTCTTCACTCACACTGGCCGTTCCATCCACACATACGGCCTCACTCACACACGGTGCCTCACCCACACACGGCGTGCTGGGAAGCACGTACTCCGGCACCATCGCCACCACACCACTCACACACGGGGTCGCTTCCACACACGGGGACGCACTCACACCCTGCACCACACACACAGGGACAACCACACTGGGGATTTGTGTCCCCACAAGGGTCTCCGGGGCCTCTATACCCCCCAAGCTCTCCGTGCACCTGTCCACAGCACCCGTCCTCTCAACCTCGCAAAGCACGACCGAACTCACCTGGTCGTGACTCGCCTCAAGGGGGCATACTCCCTCCCCTCGTTCCTGGAGGAGGCCATCCAGGTGCCCGCACCGGGTCCCTGCACGCTCCGCGAGCTCACCCCCATTATCCTCCACTACCTCCGTGTGTGTGTGCGCGTCACTTACCCCGTCTTCCTCGTGTAGTCTTTCCTCTATTTTTTCTATCTCCCGTGTCTCTGCCAACTCTTCACCCTTTACCTCCCTTGTCTCAACTATTATTTCCTTTGTCACGGCCTTCATGCCCGCCTGCAGGCATCGGCCCATGTTCTGCGTTTCACCCCGCAGCTTTTTTGTTTCTTCCTTCATTTGCTTGTTCATGCCTTTCATTTCGTTTATAAATTCAGTTGTGTTTGCATCCATCTTCGTTTTTACTTCGTCCATTTGCTTGTTCATGTTCGCAATCATCTTCGCTGTCGTTTCCGCATACATTTTTGCCAGCATGGTGTATAGCTGGGTCATGTCGGGTGCGCTTGGGTGAGCCGTTTCGGCAGGGGTTGGGGAAGGGTCTTGGTGGAGAGGGGGGGGGAGGTGTCATACACCGCGGCCGCTGCCGCACCCACCTCGGGCCCTGGGTTCAGTTGGGCGAGTCCGTGTTCCTGCGCAATCAACATTTCCTGCTCGGGGATTCCATCCTGAGCCATGGATTCTACACTACTACACATATACATTTCTAATACCCCCGGCTCCCGCTCGCCTTGAGACGCCATCTTGCTTCTCGTGAAGGGTTAATTTCGCTCGCTCGTAATTTGGAGGGAATCGGGGGTCGCTTCTCTCACCCCTGGACCGATTCCCGTGAATTTCGCTGGAGACAGGAGAGCCTGTTGTCCCGCTCTCCAATACCAGTGCCGCGAGGAGGGCGATGAATTTGTATCCCACTCCTGACACCAGTGTTGCGGTTTTCGCGCCCGCCGGCGTGCGACGGCCACGTAACTCGAATCGCGGCACGTCGCCCACCGGACGGACAATCCAGTCGTGACCCTCTCGGACTAACGCCGGGAACCAGTCACGGGTGGACCTTTCGGTCTCACCGCGATCGAGCCAATCAGCCCCGCGTGGGATAGGGTTGCTCGCCAAATTCGACCTACCTAAGTACCCACGCGGAGGGTAGACCGGGCGATCGCACCTCGCCGCAGGTCGACGTCGGACACGGGCCAGTTAGGCGACCCGTTCCGTACTATCAGAATAACCGAGCGGTGTTATCGTCGACCTCGACGGTTCGATTAATTATCGGGCGTACTCAGCCCACTACCAACCCTTTACGTGAAGCAAGATGGGGATTCAATGGGGGAAAAGACGAAGCGAAGCGGGAGAACAGTTCAACAATAAAGCACATTTATTCGCGGCACACGGGAAGCACACAAATACAATTCCACCAAAAGCACACAAAAAAGAAAACACAATTCCATTTACACAAAAAGCAAACATAAAAGTGAAAACACAGTGCAGAGCTAATACCGACTACCGAGCACACGGCAACACTTATACAATTCTACTTCACAGACGGCGCCGACAACACATACCCAAAACCAAGGAAAAGAAATACCCTCAAGAATGAGGTA
>NC_140974.1:31608255-31665755 GCF_056783735.1 Eptatretus burgeri | reverse complement strand
CTTCTGAGTTGTGTCACAAGAGGTGTATTCAAATGTGTGCCAGACAGGATGGTACAGAGGTAGTGAACCGAGCTGTCGAGTCTGGGTTTGATTATCGGCACAACTATGTATAACCTACCCGATTGGTGCTTCGCAGGGAGAGAGTTGCATCAATGAGAGTAATGTACCTTGGATGGATGTTAGGTCGGGAACCTGTCTGTTCACAGTTGGGGCATGTTAAGATCTTTTGACGAAGAGCAGGTGAGGTATAGCCTGTACTCAGATGGAATTTTCAAAATTCCTTCCTAAACAGTGGGTAGCAAGCAGTCTGGTATCTTGGGTATTATTTGACACCGCAATGGACCGCTTGCTACCTCAGTGTGTGGTTGTTGTGCAGGAGCAGCTGCTTCACTATAAACAAATTCACACTCTCAGGCATTCTCATGTCATATATATATATATATATATATATATATATATATATATATATATATATATATATATATATATATATAATGACCAACGAGCTAATGAAGCCACTCACCAGATATACCAGAGCTCGAGATGCCGAACAATACTGGATGGACCTTTGGGGTTGCACAATCATTGCACCAAGACTGGTTTCAGCAGAATGAGCAGCTCACATCATACAAATGGAGCTTTTAACAGATTTCTTAATCCAATAGATATCCTCATGTAAGATCTAAGGGGGTCTCTTCATAAGACATATTTGTGCAAAAATGGCAGAAATTTTGACTCTCCTTCCACCTCATTTCTCTCCCATGTCTCCCATTATTGCTATTCTACCTACCTTCCCAACTTTCCTAACCATCCTTCTCTCCCCACACTTTTACTTCCCCTTTCTGCCTTTATTTTTCTTTTCCTCAATTAATCCCTTCCCCTGCATATATATATATATATATATATATATATATATATATATATATATATATATATATATATATATATATATATATATGGCCCACAAGATGAACGTGGGTGTTGGTACAAATATCAGACATACTGTACATTTAAAGGGTATCTCACTGTGCATTGTTAGTCAACAACGCCTCAGTTTTTCAGGCATCGTAGCTGGGAATGTCAAAATCATCTAAAACTGGAATGTTTTAAAATCATATGTCCAGAAAAGGAAGAAGGGAGAGAAACAGGCTAGGGAGGGTGGTAGTGAGTAGGGGGAGTTGTGGGTAGGGGCGGGGGACATGCATATTATCAGCAGTTGCAGCGAGAGCACAGGGTTTGCAAAACCACAATATGCCCCACATTCACAGCTCGTGTTGCAAGAGCTGCTGGAATCTTAGCAATTACACAGTTTCCAAACAGCTCAACACATGACGTTCTGCAATGGTATTTATTGCTGATCCTGATTGGCCGTTCAAAGTACTTCTTGAAGAAGCAGCCAAACTACAATGTACAGTGTCTAGAGAAAGTCCACACCCCCTTTCAAAATGTTTACCTTTTGTTGCCCTAAGCCTGGAATTAAATTGCATTAAATTAGACTTTTTCAACCTTTATTTACACATCCTAACCCCCAAGCTCCAAGTGAAAAATAAATTCCACAAATTTCAGAAAAATAATTAAAAATACAAAACAAGAATATCTTGGTTGGATAAGTGTCCACCCCCTGAGTTAATGGAGCATTTAAGAGCTATTTCTATCTTTATCCGATAGATATCTTCTCATGTCAGATCGAAGGGGGTTTCTTCATACAACATATTTGTACAAAAAGGCAGAAATATGGACTCAATACATCGATGCATACCTGATGTTGTCTTAGCGGTTCGGGTGGTTGCTTGGGATCCGATAGCAGTGAGGGTGGTGGCTTGGGATTCTAGGGTCCTGAGTTCAAGCCCCGTTGGCCACTGAATTAACACCATAAAAATTCTTTGTAATTCCTTGTAATACTTGTTGGAAGCACCTTTGATAGCAATTATAGCTATTAGTCTGTTGGGATAGGTCTCTACCAACTTTGCACACCTTTTTTGTGTACATTGTCGAGGCTTGTATGAGAACCAACAAACAACGCACAACAAGGGGGGGGGGTGGGTAGGGGGCAAGAGACAAGAGGGGTGGGAGAGGGAATGACAAAACAGTTGGGAAGAGAGACATTAGGAGATCTGTGGGAGGGAGAGGGATGGGGCAGGAAACACGGGGTAAAAGAGATGGACAGCACAGGGACTTTCAGGACCTTACACGACAGGGAACTTTCAGGAAGGAAGGCAGGGAATTTGAAGGAGGAGGGTTTGGGTGGATTAACAGGGTTTGGGTGGGTGGATGGAGCTTTCTTCACACTCGGGACAGTGTAGAAAAGATCGAAGTTTTGAATGGGGGAAGTAAGAGGTGGTGGTGAACAGCTGTTTTAAAGACCTGGAGGGAAGAATGGGATTGAAGGGAGTGTGGGAGTTTATTCCAAAGGTGGGAAAAAAGAGGAATGAAAGAGTGAAGGTGAGCAGCGATTCGTGATTTTGGTAGTTTTACCAAAAGGGGGTTGCAGAATTTAGCGCCTGCGGAAATATGGGGGGGGGGGGACATATCGCAGACAGAGCAGGGGGGTGACACTGGAGAGGAGACGGTAGAAGACAGAAAGACCACCGACCTGCCTGAGGTGAGAGTGAGAGGCCCAAAGACTTGGCCTCATCGTGGGAGATACCAATGATCCTAAATGCCTTGGTTTCCACAGCGTGAAACCGAGAAAGGTGAGAGGCAGGAGCACCAGCCCAGATGGAAGAGCTGCACTCCATCAGGCTGCGGACGGAAGCTTTGTATGTGGTCAGGAGCTCAGCTGGGCCGAGAAAAGGACTTTTCATGACGGAGGATGACCAGACGGCGACTGGCTTTGGAGGACAGGTTGGAAATGTGGCTTTCCCAGGAAAGATCATGGCAGATACTGAGACCTTGATTGGGCAATATTTGCCCATTCTTCTGCATAAAACTGTGCAAGCTCAGTCAATTGTGAGGGGAGTGTTGATGGACAGCAATCTTCAAGTCATGCCACAGATTTTTGATTGGATTTAGGTCGGGGCTCTGACTGGGCCACTCAAGGACATTTATCTTTTTGTTCCTTCGCCATTCCAGTGTAGCTTTGGCTGTGTGACTCGGGTCGTTGTCATGCTGAAAGGTGAACTTCCGTCCAAATTTCAGCTTTCTTGCAGAGGGTAGTAGGTTTTCCTCCAGGATTTTTCTGTATTTTGCTCTATCCATTTTTCCTTCTGTCTTGACAAGTGACCTAGTCCTTGCTGATGAGAAACATCCCTATAACATGATGCTGCCACCACCATGCTTCAGAGTATGGACGGTGTTCTTTGGGTGATGTGCTGTTGGGTTTGCACCAAACGTAACGTTTTTCATTTGGGCCAAAAAGTTTCATCATGGTTTTGACAGACCACAAAACTTTTTTCCACAGCTTCAGAACCTCTGGAGTGTTTTTTTTTTTTGCATACCACAAATGGGACTCAAGGTGAGATTTTTTGAGCAAAGGCTTCCGTCTTGCCACCCTACTGTACAAGCAAGACTAATGAAGTGCTTGGGATATTGTTATCACATGCACACAGTGACCACTCTTTGCCAAAAAGGCATGTCGCTCTTTCATAATTGCCAATGGCCTCTTGGTGATCTCTCTGATCAGTCTCCTCCTTGCTTGATCATCCTTTTTGGAGGGACGGCCTGATATAGACACGGTCTTGGTGGTACAATACGCCTTCCACTTCTTCACAATTGTCCTGACTGTGCTCCAAGGGATATTCAAGGCTTTTGAAACATTTTCATACCCATCCCCTGATCTGTGCCTTTCCACAACTTTATCCTGGAGGTCTTTTGAAAGCTCCTTGGTTCTCATGGTTGAGTCTTTGCTGTGAAATGCACTACCCAGCAGAGGGAACCTATAGGCGTAGCTGATTTTATTCTGAAATAATCAGAATCACTACAATTTAACACAGATGGAGGGCAATTCATTTGGTGTGTGATTTTGAATGTGATTGGTTACACCTGAGCTAATTTACAATTGCTATTATTTATAAGGGACGTGGAAACTTATGCAACTAACATATTCTCATTTTCTATTTTAATTAATGTTCTGAAATTTGTTGAAGTTGTTTTTCACTTGGAAGTTGTGCGTCACGATGCGTAAACAAAGGTGGGAAAAGTCTGATTTAATGCAATTTACTTCCAGGCTACAAGACAACAAAAGGTGAAAATGTTGAAAGGTGATGTAGACTTTCTATAGGCACTGTAAGTATCAAGCATCTTGGTGAGAATACTGGATTGGCATCTATCAGTAGTTGTGGGTTCAATTTGGGATAAAGGCAACAGTATTGAGGATTAGGACCGGAAGCTTCTGGAAACTGACCTCTTTTCAGAATAATTACAATATCATTCCTGGCATCTCAATAAAAAACCTAGCTTGCTTAACTGGTTACCTTCAACAAGAGGGGTGACTTTGTAGCCCCGATGAGTCTGGTCTTCACGGAGTGCTTAGCCTTTAATGGATAGTGAAATGTTACCAATGAAAAAGATTGAACTCAAAATCTCTCTAATTACATGAAAATATAAACTTGCCAATAAGTGTGAAGTTATGAAAATAATAACTTTTGGAAATTATGATTATTCAAACAGGTTCCTTATATTGCAGTGAGATGTTTCGCAATGTTCACAAGAGAATGCAGCTAATTGCTACGTTTAGTGATACAGTGTGCACAACTTAAGGGACTATTTACATATCCCATTGGTAGAAGATAGGGGTGGGGGTTGATTGATTAGGAGGTGGGGATCGAAATTAAATGTGTTGAACATTTATTAGGGGGTGGGGGGGGGAAAGTGGAGACCGAAAGTTAATTAAAATTTCACCCTTTAGGCAAAAGTAATATGTGGATGGCCAAGTGAACTGAGGGAAACATTTCAGAAATGGAATGGCAGCATCGACGCATCCATTTTCTCTCCTCATTCCTGTTTACAGTTTTGTCGTCGATACAGAACCTGCTCTATTATGAATCCTTTGAATTCAAAACTATTGTTGATAAATCTTTTTCTGTTGTTGATAAATGATAAATGAACTTTTCGAAATCCATTGGACCAATGCACACTGGTCCTTTTAGGCAGTGGTCTATAATACATCGCAGCACCATATGTGATGTATATTTTAAAAACAATGAGGTTCAGCTGTAAGAACAAAAACTAAGGAGTACAAGATGGTGAAATGGAATCTGTTGAGTTTACCCTGTTCCATCCTTTGCACATTTTTTCAAACGTATTTTGGGGTACAGCAACTTTGGGTGCTTTTATGCAGCACTTTGAATTAAACCAACACCCAACAGTAAAGACAGATGGGACTTGGCTGGGCAAGGCTGGCATGGCACTTTGCCCATAACACCAAATGTTTTCATGCCATTGACTCCAATCATGCCTTTATCAGCATGGGACAAAGCTTAAGCAAGATCAAAGCCTAAGCAGAGTATAATAGTCCATAAACTTTATCCTGAAGCAGTCACAACAATTCCAAGTTTGTGAATTTCTCTATTTTTTTTTTCTAAAGTTTTGAATATTATTCTGTTTTGGCAGCCATGGTTGTACGGTGATGAGTGGCGGTAGCCATATTGAAAATAACGCTTCATAGATATTGGCAGTCATGTTTGTAAGTCGGTGATTGCACCGATTATATTCAACAGGCTTCACAATGAACATTGCAGAGCAAAAATGCACAACTCGGTGTTGAAAAGGCTATTAGATAGATAATTATGTTTTCAGGTGTTTCTAAGTTCATAACGATATGTGACGGGGTCTTGCTTACTGGGAGCCGTACCCGCAATGTGTCACACTGATACTTGAACAAAGGCGGACCACGCTGAGTCTGGTAGTAACCTTCCTTAATACAAGTACCAGGGTGACACTTCACAGGTACGGCACCCAGTACGCAACACCCCACCACATGATATGACCTAGACGTGCTGTAATTACCTCCATCTTTCAATAGGTGTATAACAAAGAAACATGGATATCTGTATATATTTCAAAGAAGAACAAGTAACATACATTGTTATCCACACAACAAAATAAACATGACTTTCTATAAGACTACCTGTTTGGTAAACTTATATTGTGCTTTGTTAAAGTATAACATACAGTACTATAACACATCACGCCCTGGCCTATCCAGCCGAGCCAAATTACATGCATTTCCAGCTAAGACGTGAAGACACTGCCATCTTTCAATCACATAATATTTTGTTCTACGTAACAAATACGGATCCAAGACTTTGTCGGGGAGATGTGGAGGGAGCACGGTGTCCCAATGTACTAATAACTGTTGAATAATACATGGGCAGCACCATAAGTGTGTAAAAATAATTGGACAGCCTCGAGCCATAATCCTTGGAGAAAGACATGGTTAGGTATTTTTTAAACAAAGGTATAATTGTTGAATTAATATATTATCTATTGGTCTTTTCTTCTGAATATAATTGCAGGAGGAGGTAAGACCAATTAAGACCCCAAGCTCTACCATCTTCAACCCAGGAACAACTTGGATCCACCTCAACATAATTATCATTGCAGCTGAAAACCCATCAATTCTAAATAATCTTGCAACTTCTTCAAATTCGATCCTCCTGGTGGAAAGTTGCTGGGAGATAAGACCAAGTAAACGGGACACCGACAAACGGGGACACCATCTTCTCATGAGACACTTGCCCATAAGCTGGATGAGGGGGTCGTCTTGGCTTGTCTGTTGCTGCAACTACACATGCATTTGGATTTTATTTCATTATTGAGTGAAAGGTTATCCTGGTTGCCCTTCCTAGCTGAAGACAGCCATATTCACATGTGACATGCGAACAACCTGGGAATGTGAATTTCTTGACACTGGAGGAGCTGCTGAACCAGACAACAGCACTTTGCGATAGCAAGCAGTGCAAGCTGTGGATGTCATAGGATATCGAAGATGACCAGAAAGGTTGCTATCCGCAGTTTAGGAAGACATTTGTAATCTGTTCAGGTTGTTGGTGATAAATAATTTGCTTACTCTTCACGAAAGACACCATGGGATATTTAACATCCACCAACGACCAGTGCTGGCAGATGGGTCCTCCGGCTTAATGTCAATCTGACATTGATGCTTCGTCGTGCACGTGAAACACCAGGTTGCCAGTTTACAGCTGCGTTGAGATTCAAAGTCGGGATCGACAGCTGAAAAGGTGAGTGTGCGCACCTCTAGGCTATTCTTCCAGTCAAGTGGAAAGTACAGGACAAATGTGGTACCCACAATTATTCAGTACAACATCCTTTAACGAGGGAAAGGAATGAGTCAACCAGAAAATGTGGACAGTGATCAGAAAGTAGACCAGATCAGGTGGGGCAGAGAAATACCAAATCGTCAATACAAACCTGCTCTTAGTTGGAGTTTAACCCAGACCTCTGTGGTTCCAGATCAGTGCCCTCACCAACAGGCCACCGCTATACCCAAAACATCACGTTGGAAAGACTAATATGACTGAACCTCCAACTCGCAGAGAAATAAAGAAAGTGCAAGAGACTTGGAAAATCTTCCACTTGTTTCGGCCTTCAAATGAACCGACGGATTAGGTACCGCTGGGTCTGTGAAGTCTTTGGGAGTCAAAACGAAAACTCGCTACGCACAGAAAAACACCGAGGAAAGGGTTAAATCCAACCTCGGCTGCATCGCCTTTGTTCCAAAAGAGTCAAATCTTTTCACATCTCATCTCTGTGGTATTTCAACATGTTTACACCCAGAACTCCAACTATCTGCAGCATCGTGAGGAATTGGCAGATTTCTCGTGCACTGTAAATGTGGGATAGACAGGACAATTTGTGTACAATCGATTTTGCATGTACAGTGTAGTTTTTTTTTCAGTCACTGCACTCCCATTCTGCCATAAGAGGTCAGAAAAGGTAAATTATCGCTCAAAGGAAAGAATTTTGAAACAAACTGCTCCTCTTCTTATGTATGATGAAGTTAGCAGGAATGGAGATGGATTCTCAAATGGGAAAGTACTCTTCATTTATCCAAACGTTTTTAATCTTGGAGAGGATGAGTGCTGGAATAGATAAAGCCTTGATGTCCTCACCGGTGTGGGTTTGATTCCAGCAGCTGCTCAGATCGAGTGGTTTCTGTTTTTTATAAGCACAATGCGATGCAGTTGTGACCTGTCCATGGTTGGCACTTAACCACAGAAACGTTCACGACTTGTGAGCACCCCGATGCTGTGTAAGAGGTTTGGATCAATACCTATACCTACTGACTTACTGTAGTTCCCTGACATATGCATCCTGATTAAGGTGAGGCCTGGATTTAATTGCAATGTTGAAGGGTTGGCTGCATCCTGATTAAGGTGAGGCCTGGATTTGATTGCAATGTTGAAGGGTTGGCTGCATCCTGATTAAGGTGAGGCCTGGATTTGATTGCAATGTTGATAGTTTGGCTGCATCCTGATTAAGGTGAGGCCTGGATTTGATTGCAATGTTGAAGGGTTGGCTGCATCCTGATTAAGGTGAGGCCTGGATTTAATTACAATGTTGATCGGTTGGCTGCATCCTGATTAAGGTGAGGCCTGGATTTAATTGCAATGTTGATCGGTTGGTTGCATCCTGATTAAGGTGAGGCCTGGATTTAATTACAATGTTGAAGGGTTGGTTGCATCCTGATTAAGGTGTGGCCTGGATTTAATTACAATGTTGATGGGTTGGGTGCATCCTGATTAAGGTGAGGCCTGGATTTAATGACAATGTTGATGGGTTGGCTGCATCCTGATTAAGGTGTGGCCTGGATTTAATTACAATGTTGATGGGTTGGGTGCATCCTGATTAAGGTGTGGCCTGGATTTAATTACAATGTTGATGGGTTGGGTGCATCCTGATTAAGGTGTGGCCTAGATTTAATTACAATGTTGATGGGTTGGTTGCATCCTGATTAAGGTGTGGCCTGGATTTAATGACAATGTTGATGGGTTGGGTGCATCCTGATTAAGGTGAGGCCTGGATTTAATTGCAATGTTGATCGGTTGGTTGCATCCTGATTAAGGTGAGGCCTGGATTTAATGACAATGTTGATCGGTTGGTTGCATCCTGATTAAGGTGAGGCCTGGATTTAATTACAATGTTGAAGGGTTGGTTGCATCCTGATTAAGGTGTGGCCTGGATTTAATTACAATGTTGATGGGTTGGGTGCATCCTGATTAAGGTGAGGCCTGGATTTAATGACAATGTTGATGGGTTGGCTGCATCCTGATTAAGGTGTGGCCTGGATTTAATTACAATGTTGATGGGTTGGGTGCATCCTGATTAAGGTGTGGCCTGGATTTAATTACAATGTTGATGGGTTGGGTGCATCCTGATTAAGGTGTGGCCTAGATTTAATTACAATGTTGATGGGTTGGTTGCATCCTGATTAAGGTGTGGCCTGGATTTAATGACAATGTTGATGGGTTGGGTGCATCCTGATTAAGGTGAGGCCTAGATTTAATTACAATGTTGATCGGTTGGCTGCATCCTGATTAAGGTGAGGCCTGGATTTAATTGCAATGTTGATCGGTTGGTTGCATCCTGATTAAGGTGAGGCCTGGATTTAATTGCAATGTTGATCGGTTGGCTGCATCCTGATTAAGGTGAGGCCTGGATTTAATTACAATGTTGATCGGTTGGTTGCATCCTGATTAAGGTGTGGCCTGGATTTAATTACAATGTTGATGGGTTGGGTGCATCCTGATTAAGGTGAGGCCTGGATTTAATGACAATGTTGATGGGTTGGCTGCATCCTGATTAAGGTGTGGCCTGGATTTAATTACAATGTTGATGGGTTGGGTGCATCCTGATTAAGGTGTGGCCTGGATTTAATTACAATGTTGATGGGTTGGGTGCATCCTGATTAAGGTGTGGCCTAGATTTAATTACAATGTTGATGGGTTGGTTGCATCCTGATTAAGGTGTGGCCTGGATTTAATGACAATGTTGATGGGTTGGGTGCATCCTGATTAAGGTGAGGCCTAGATTTAATTACAATGTTGATCGGTTGGCTGCATCCTGATTAAGGTGAGGCCTGGATTTAATTGCAATGTTGATCGGTTGGTTGCATCCTGATTAAGGTGAGGCCTGGATTTAATTACAATGTTGAAGGGTTGGTTGCATCCTGATTAAGGTGTGGCCTGGATTTAATTACAATGTTGATGGGTTGGGTGCATCCTGATTAAGGTGAGGCCTGGATTTAATGACAATGTTGATGGGTTGGCTGCATCCTGATTAAGGTGTGGCCTGGATTTAATTACAATGTTGATGGGTTGGGTGCATCCTGATTAAGGTGTGGCCTGGATTTAATTACAATGTTGATGGGTTGGGTGCATCCTGATTAAGGTGTGGCCTAGATTTAATTACAATGTTGATGGGTTGGTTGCATCCTGATTAAGGTGTGGCCTGGATTTAATGACAATGTTGATGGGTTGGGTGCATCCTGATTAAGGTGAGGCCTAGATTTAATTACAATGTTGATGGGTTGGGTGCATCCTGATTAAGGTGTGGCCTAGATTTAATTACAATGTTGATGGGTTGGTTGCATCCTGATTAAGGTGTGGCCTGGATTTAATGACAATGTTGATGGGTTGGCTGCATCCTGATTAAGGTGAGGCCTAGATTTAATTACAATGTTGATGGGTTGGGTGCATCCTGATTAAGGTGTGGCCTAGATTTAATTACAATGTTGATGGGTTGGTTGCATCCTGATTAAGGTGTGGCCTGGATTTAATGACAATGTTGATGGGTTGGCTGCATCCTGATTAAGGTGTGGCCTGGATTTAATTACAATGTTGATGGGTTGGGTGCATCCTGATTAAGGTGTGGCCTGGATTTAATTACAATGTTGATGGGTTGGGTGCATCCTGATTAAGGTGAGGCCTGGATTTAATTGCAATGTTGATCGGTTGGTTGCATCCTGATTAAGGTGTGGCCTGGATTTAATTACAATGTTGATCGGTTGGCTGCATCCTGATTAAGGTGTGGCCTAGATTTAATTACAATGTTGATGGGTTGGCTGCATCCTGATTAAGGTGAGGCCTGGATTTAATTACAATGTTGATCGGTTGGCTGCATCCTGATTAAGGTGAGGCCTGGATTTAATTACAATGTTGATGGGTTGGCTGCATCCTGATTAAGGTGTGGCCTAGATTTAATTACAATGTTGATGGGTTGGTTGCATCCTGATTAAGGTGTGGCCTGGATTTAATGACAATGTTGATGGGTTGGGTGCATCCTGATTAAGGTGAGGCCTAGATTTAATTACAATGTTGATGGGTTGGGTGCATCCTGATTAAGGTGTGGCCTAGATTTAATTACAATGTTGATGGGTTGGTTGCATCCTGATTAAGGTGTGGCCTGGATTTAATGACAATGTTGATGGGTTGGCTGCATCCTGATTAAGGTGTGGCCTGGATTTAATTACAATGTTGATGGGTTGGGTGCATCCTGATTAAGGTGTGGCCTGGATTTAATTACAATGTTGATGGGTTGGGTGCATCCTGATTAAGGTGAGGCCTGGATTTAATTGCAATGTTGATCGGTTGGTTGCATCCTGATTAAGGTGTGGCCTGGATTTAATTACAATGTTGATCGGTTGGCTGCATCCTGATTAAGGTGTGGCCTAGATTTAATTACAATGTTGATGGGTTGGCTGCATCCTGATTAAGGTGAGGCCTGGATTTAATTACAATGTTGATCGGTTGGCTGCATCCTGATTAAGGTGAGGCCTGGATTTAATTACAATGTTGATGGGTTGGCTGCATCCTGATTAAGGTGAGGCCTGGATTTAATTACAATGTTGATGGGTTGGCTGCATCCTGATTAAGGTGAGGCCTGGATTTAATTACAATGTTGATCGGTTGGCTGCATCCTGATTAAGGTGAGGCCTGGATTTAATTACAATGTTGATCGGTTGGCTGCATCCTGATTAAGGTGTGGCCTGGATTTAATTACAATGTTGATCGGTTGGCTGCATCCTGATTAAGGTGAGGCCTGGATTTAATTACAATGTTGATGGGTTGGCTGCATCCTGATTAAGGTGAGGCCTGGATTTAATTACAATGTTGATCGGTTGGCTGCATCCTGATTAAGGTGTGGCCTGTATTTAATGACAATGTTGATCGGTTGGCTGCATCCTGATTAAGGTGAGGCCTGGATTTAATTACAATGTTGATGGGTTGGCTGCATCCTGATTAAGGTGAGGCCTGGATTTAATTACAATGTTGATGGGTTGGCTGCATCCTGATTAAGGTGTGGCCTGTATTTAATGACAATGTTGATCGGTTGGCTGCATCCTGATTAAGGTGAGGCCTGGATTTAATTACAATGTTGATGGGTTGGCTGCATCCTGATTAAGGTGAGGCCTGGATTTAATTACAATGTTGATGGGTTGGCTGCATCCTGATTAAGGTGAGGCCTGGATTTAATTACAATGTTGATGGGTTGGCTGCATCCTGATTAAGGTGTGGCCTGTATTTAATTACAATGTTGATCGGTTGGCTGCATCCTCATTAAGGTGTGGCCTGGATTTAATTACAATGTTGATGGGTTGGCTGCATCCTGATTGAGGTGTGGCCTGGATTTAATTACAATGTTGATCGGTTGGCTGCATCCTCATTAAGGTGTGGCCTGTATTTAATGACAATGTTGATCGGTTGGCTGCATCCTGATTAAGGTGAGGCCTGGATTTAATTACAATGTTGATGGGTTGGCTGCATCCTGATTAAGGTGAGGCCTGGATTTAATTACAATGTTGATGGGTTGGCTGCATCCTGATTAAGGTGAGGCCTGGATTTAATTACAATGTTGATGGGTTGGCTGCATCCTCATTAAGGTGTGGCCTGTATTTAATGACAATGTTGATCGGTTGGCTGCATCCTGATTAAGGTGAGGCCTGGATTTAATTACAATGTTGATTTAATTACAATGTTGATGGGTTGGCTGCATCCTGATTAAGGTGTGGCCTGTATTTAATTACAATGTTGATCGGTTGGCTGCATCCTCATTAAGGTGTGGCCTGGATTTAATTACAATGTTGATGGGTTGGCTGCATCCTGATTGAGGTGTGGCCTGGATTTAATTACAATGTTGATCGGTTGGCTGCATCCTCATTAAGGTGTGGCCTGTATTTAATGACAATGTTGATCGGTTGGCTGCATCCTGATTAAGGTGAGGCCTGGATTTAATTACAATGTTGATGGGTTGGCTGCATCCTGATTAAGGTGAGGCCTGGATTTAATTACAATGTTGATGGGTTGGCTGCATCCTGATTAAGGTGAGGCCTGGATTTAATTACAATGTTGATGGGTTGGCTGCATCCTGATTAAGGTGAGGCCTGGATTTAATTACAATGTTGATGGGTTGGCTGCATCCTCATTAAGGTGTGGCCTGTATTTAATGACAATGTTGATCGGTTGGCTGCATCCTGATTAAGGTGAGGCCTGGATTTAATGACAATGTTGATGGGTTGGCTGCATCCTGATTAAGGTGTGGCCTGTATTTAATTACAATGTTGATCGGTTGGCTGCATCCTCATTAAGGTGTGGCCTGGATTTAATGACAATGTTGATGGGTTGGCTGCATCCTGATTGAGGTGTGGCCTGGATTTAATTACAATGTTGATCGGTTGGCTGCATCCTCATTAAGGTGTGGCCTGTATTTAATGACAATGTTGATCGGTTGGCTGCATCCTGATTAAGGTGAGGCCTGGATTTAATTACAATGTTGATGGGTTGGCTGCATCCTGATTAAGGTGAGGCCTGGATTTAATTACAATGTTGATGGGTTGGCTGCATCCTGATTAAGGTGAGGCCTGGATTTAATTACAATGTTGATGGGTTGGCTGCATCCTCATTAAGGTGAGGCCTGGATTTAATGACAATGTTGATCGGTTGGCTGCATCCTGATTAAGGTGAGGCCTGGATTTAATGACAATGTTGATGGGTTGGCTGCATCCTGATTAAGGTGAGGCCTGGATTTAATGACAATGTTGATGGGTTGGCTGCATCCTGATTAAGGTGTGGCCTGTATTTAATGACAATGTTGATCGGTTGGCTGCATCCTGATTAAGGTGAGGCCTGGATTTAATGACAATGTTGATGGGTTGGCTGCATCCTGATTAAGGTGTGGCCTGTATTTAATGACAATGTTGATCGGTTGGCTGCATCCTGATTAAGGTGAGGCCTGGATTTAATTACAATGTTGATGGGTTGGCTGCATCCTGATTAAGGTGAGGCCTGGATTTAATTACAATGTTGATGGGTTGGCTGCATCCTGATTAAGGTGTGGCCTGGATTTAATTACAATGTTGATGGGTTGGCTGCATCCTGATTAAGGTGAGGCCTGGATTTAATTACAATGTTGATGGGTTGGCTGCATCCTGATTAAGGTGAGGCCTGGATTTAATGACAATGTTGATGGGTTGGCTGCATCCTGACTAAGGTGAGGCCTGGATTTAATTACAATGTTGATGGGTTGGGTGCATCCTGACTAAGGTGAGGCCTGGATTTAATTACAATGTTGATGGGTTGGCTGCATCCTGATTAAGGTGTGGCCTTGATTGAATTCCAATATTGATAAGTTGGCTGCATCCCGATTAAGGTGTGGCAAGGATTTAATTACAATGTTGATGGGTTGGCTGCATCCTGATTAAGGTGTGGCCTTGATTAAATTCCAATATTGATAAGTTGGCTGCATCCCGATCAAGGTGTGGCTGTACTGTTGATGCAGTTTGCCCTGCAGATTGGAACACGAATTTAGAAGTCATATGGAGTACCAACACACTATGGCCAACTCCTTTTGAAAGGTACTTTGCACAAGGGAGTGCTAACAGTCTTGATAACCATCTGCCAGAGCACTCTGCCTATGACGTACCAGGATAACATATTGTCGTCGTATCCAAATGCATGGGAATTGAACCTCGACTAAACAGTGAGAGCAGCAAGCATGCTAGCACCTCTGAGCTATCCTGCGGTCCCAAGTAATAAATGATTTGTCAGAAATGGTGCAGTCTGAAGGTGTGTACCTTTTTGGTGCCGAATAAGGAATTGGAAAAGGACAGGCAGCTTCGTCCGGATGTATAACCCGATATTTATATTCACAACTGTCATTGGTCTACACACTGAACAAACCTTCACTACTCTCCTTTTGCGTAGTTTCCATGATCTGTTGCCACACAATTTCTCAAGACTCCTTACGTAACGACCCATCCAATTGTCATCTCCCCCAACTGCCGCCTCGACAGACAGGCGACCTATTCCTGTACGACCCAGGCTGATGAATGCCAAAGGGTAGGCCAGACTATTTTGGCTGCAGAAACTGTGTCTAGCACCGTGGGTGTCTATAAAGCATCGTTTATGTAAATGCATGGTCTTATGCTGTAAGTGGAGCAGGCATGAGCACAACAAAATACAGCTTTCACAAACGCTCTTATCGGAATCACCTAAGCCTCCATGACATCATCCCAAACAAGTGTCACAAGACTGTTTATTGCACTCGCAGGTAAACAGATGCGTTCACTCGGTATCACAAAGAAAACCAACAATGATGAATAATTAACGAGATCAAGGATTAAAAAAAAAAAAAACACTAGAGTTGCTGTTTTTATTATTAACATCCAACTTCACTCACCCTCTGGCCTGAATCTTCTTTAACGGCCACAATTATTCCCACGTTCTTGTGGGGTTGGCAGGGGGGAGCTTAGCCCAAGTCTTTCATGAACTGGCTGGTGAGAAATGACGTTTGACTCAAGTTGGGGCAGGAATTTAGAATTTGTTCATGGTGTTGGAGATGGCTTGCCTACTCTTCGCGAAGGACACCGTTGGATCTTTAACATCCAACTCATGTCGCAAGACGGGACGACAGTTCAATGTCCATCTGAGGAATGGCACACACATTGATGAATCACCCTGCCTGTGAAACACCGGGATGCCAGTTCATAGTTGGGTCGAGATTCAAACCCATGCCAGACAGCTTGGAGCGAGCGTGTGTACCTCTAGGTCTTGGCCACCTTGTTAACCCACCCTTTGGGCTGAATAAATATTGAATAAACACAAGCTAGCATCTTGAAATCCATGCAAACGCTTTTGCTGCTTCTCCTCCAAGAGGACTTGCATGCGTAGAAAGGGCATCACCTTCAGGACATTTTACGACCAGAGAAGCTGGTTAGTGCTCATGAGATACCGATTCTTTACCGAGTTTGCGAGTGAGACTCGAACGAGGTCTGCAAGGAGGAAGCCTAGAGTGCAGGAGGGTTGAGCCACCGGTTAAGGAGGGTGTGTTGAGCACCAATAGCTGAACTTTCGATCATAAACCAATCATCCAGACAGGTGTACGAGCGCCAGGCGTGTGAGGAAGCCACGTCGGTGACTAGGTCGCGTTTGCATGTATCGGTGAAGAAGTGATGTTCTATGTGCTTCACGGCAGCTGGAAACACTTTCTTGAAACATTCGATGCTGACCCACAAACTACGTACTTACTCTACCTGTTCGAGGAAGTTAGTGTGGAGTTGTAAAACATTTTCCTCCCACATCTCGATTGGCTCGAACTTTGGCATGAAGCTGGAGCTGGCACGCAGAAAGGTCCTTGGAGCGGTGACCATAATTGGGTGCTGTTCGGGTGCTGGCCTGGGCTATCATTTCAAACATAAACGTGAAACAAGGTGACTGTGCCACCTCTTTGGACATCCTTATCTAATCTACCATAAAGTGTTTCTGATGAACAACGGAAGGCTTTGTCCCAACAATTCCACACAACGTTATATTATACGAGTGTACTTATAAGCCAGTTTTCTGTTCCACTTCCAAGTCGCATCGGGGGGGGGGGTGGGGGGGGGGTTTAGGGGGAGGAGGAGCGTTCAGTACCATAGAGCATGCCATGAGGAATGCCGATATATGAGATGTGTGGAGTGGTCTTTAGTGAGTACACTGTACAGTGCACTATGTTATAGTGAATGGTTTATATGAGATGGCTCTGCAGACATGATCGCATCTGCTCCTGGGATGTCTGAGGTCGTATAGTAAATACTGTACAGTATTGTACATTATATTGAATACAGTACTGTATATTATCATGAATACGGTACTGAATATTATAATGAATACAGTGCTGTGTATTAATATACAATTATAATACAGTCCTCTATTCATCATATGAATACAGTATACTACAGTGAATACAATACTGTGTATTAATATACAATTATAATACAGTCCTCTATTCATCATATGAATACAGTATACTATAGTGAATACAATTATAATTCACAGTCCTGTGTTCATAATATGAATACAGGACTGTATATTAGAATGAATACAGTATACCATAGTGAATACAATACTGTATACCATAATGAATAGAGTACATTTATGATTACAGTACTGTATATTATAATGAATACAGTATACTATAATGAATGCAGTAATGTATATTTCAATGAATACAGTACACCTATGATTACAGTACTGTATATTATAATGAATACAGTACTGTATATCATAATGAATAAAGTACATTATGAGTACAGTAATGTATATTACAATGAATACAGTGCAATCATAATGATTGCAGTACAGTATTGTATACTATTGCGAAATCTTTCCACGTCCTGGGTATTAAAGGAGACCCCAACATCGACACGTCACGACGTACACGTGGAAACGTATCATGGTTCGTCCACAAAGGACAGCCGACAGAGGTAATTGTCCCTTCGAGTGCGAAAACACGTTTTACAAAACAAGATAAAAACAAGTGGCGAGGAGTAAACCCGCCAAACATGGCGTGATGTTGTATATGTCGGGCTCGGGGAGAGGACGGGCTCGGGAAGGGATCCGAGGGCGCAGACGGGGCGTGGCCGGGACCACGGACACGGACAGGACACACACACACACACACACACACACACACACACACACACACACACACACACACACACACACACACACACACACACACACACACACACACACACACACACACACACACACGTCCAGCCATTACCTTTCCCACGATTAGCGATTACACACTCACCTTGAGCGAGTCGAAGCAAGCGATGACGCGTCCGTTTTCCACCTGGCACGATTTGGGCGGGTGTGCGAACTTGCATTCGGTGTCTGGGCGCGAACACGCGCCGCGCTGGAACTCGCGGCACACCTCGAGGGTGAGCCAGCGCGTGTCGCGCACCTGGGGCACGTTCATTGCCATGGTCGACTCGGACTGGGACTCGGACTCCCCTCCACCTTGAGCGGCTCACGGCGGACACGCGCCGTCCTGACTGCGCGTACCGAGGGAGACGCGCGACTCGGGGACTCCGAACCGACGAGGCACCGATTCGGGGCGTTTCGAAGCTTGCTGGGCGCACGGGTCGGGAGGAGGGCGGGGGGAACCCCGGGATCTTCTCGCGCAGATCAGGCTCGTCCGTGTCTTGTGCGCGGAACACCGGGCCGGGATCCTCGAGCGGCGATTGGAGTTTACGGATCCAGACGTCGCCAACGGGTCCGGACGTGGAGATGTTTTTAGAATGAATAATAAAAAATAACAACAGCAACGACGCCGCGAGGGGAGGTGGGGGGGGCAAGCTGTAGCGCGATTAAGCTGCGAAGCGGATCGAAGCGCCAGGCTCCGCAGCCCTTCAGCCAAGCTATGATACAATGAAGCGAGCGGGAGTTACAGAAGCGAGCGGGGAAGCAAGCGCTGTCGCCCGAAAAATGCGTAATTGCGAAGCGCGGGGCGGGCGTGTCGAACCGGGCATGTGCTTTTTGCCCGGGAAGCCACCGCCCAGAGTCCCCCCGCCCAGAGCCCCTTCATTCTGAGATCCTCCCTCGCCCCCCCCCCCGCCCAGAGTCCCCCCGCCCAGAGCCCCTTCATTCTGAGATCCTCCCTCGCCCCCCCCCGCCCAGAGTCCCCCGCCCAGAGCCCCTTCATTCTGAGATCCTCCCTCGCCCCCCTGCCCAGAGTCCCCCGCCCAGAGCCCCTTCATTCTGAGATCCTCTCTCGCCCCCCGCCCAGAGTCCCCCGCCCAGAGCCCCTTCATTCTGAGACCCTTCCTCGCCCCCCGCCCAGATCCCCTTCATTCTGAGACCCCCCCGCCCAGAGCCCCTTCATTCTGAGACCCTTCCTCGCCCCCCGCCCAGAGCCCCTCCATTCCGAGCCCCCCCCGCCCATCGCTCCTTCCGCGCTGGCTTCGGAAGGGCGAGGTGGGGGAGGTCTCGGTGAGGACACGCACGTGGTCGCTCTTCCCTCCTTTACCTCCTCATGGCGCCGCCCAGCGCGAGTCACAGACGCCGTTCGTTGCCAACGATGCGAGCCCGGGGTCCCGAATCTCGCAATATAACTTTTTAATGTGTGTGTGTGTGTGTGTGTGTGTGTGTGTGTGTGTGTGTGTGTGTGTGTGTGTGTGTGTGTGTGTGTGTGTGTGTGTGTGTGTGTGTGTCAATTTGTATGTCAAAGGGTAGAGCAGACTATTTACAGTAATGTATGTTATATACTGTATATACACAAATACTGTACATACACCAAGTATGAACTCAGGAGGATGGACACTTATTCAACCAACAAATTGTAGTTTTGTATAATTAATTAATTTTCTGAAATTTGTATAATTTGTTTTTCACTTGAAAGTTGTGGTTACGATGTGTAAATAATGGTGGGAAAAGATTAATTTAATACAATTTAGTTCCAGGTTATAAGGTAACAAAAGGTGAACATTTTGAAAGGGGATGTCGACATTATATATACACTGTGTGCATGTGGGTGTATACTGTACAGTGTATGTGGGGGTGTGTATACTGTACAGTGTATGTGGGGGTGTGCATATATACTGCACACTGTACAGTGTATGGGTGTGTGTATACTGTACACCACAGCGTATGTGTGGGTGTATACTGTACACTGTACAGTGCGTGTGGGGTGTGTATATACTGTATGCTGTACAGTGTATGTGTGGGTGTGGGTGTATACTGTACACTACAGTGTATGTGTGGGTGGGTGTATACTGTATACTGTATGTGGGTGGGTGGGTGTATACTGTACAGTGTATGTGGGGGTATACTGTACACTACAGTGTATGTGTGGGTGTGTGTATACTGTACAATGTATGCGGGTGTGGGTGTGTGTATATACTGCACAATGCATGTGTGGGTGTGTATACTGTATACTACAGTGTATGTATACTGTACACCACACAGTGTATGTGGGTGTGTGTGTATATACTATACAATGTGCTGTGTGGGTGGATGTATACTGTACACTGTTTGGGTGTGTGTACTGTACAGTGTATGTAGGTGTGTGCATATACTGTACAGTGTATGTGGGGGTGTGTGTATTGCACACTACAGTGGACGTGTGTGTATACTGTATGTGTGGGTGTGTATACTGTAGAGTGTGTGGGGCTTGTGTGTATACTGTACACTACAGTGTATGTGTAGGAGTGTATACTGTACACTGTACAGTGTATGTGGGTGTGTGTGTCCATACTGCACAGTGTGGGTGTGTGTGTGTGTGTATACTGTACACTACAGAGTGTGTGTGGATACTGTACACTGTGCAGTGTATGTGGGTGTGGGTGTATATACTGTACACTGTAAGTCAGTGTGTATATTGTACACGTCAGTGTATTTGTGGGTGGGTGTATACTGTACACTCTATGTGTGTGGGTGTGTGGAAACTGCACACTACAGTGCATGTGTGGGTGTGTGTATACCGTACACTGTATGTGGGTGTATACTGTACACTGTATGTGGGTGGGTGTATACTGTACACTGTGGGTATACTGTACACTACAGTGTATGTGTGGGTGGGTGTATACTGTACAGTGTATATGGGTGTGTGTATACAGTACAGTGTATGTGGGGGTGTGTGTATACTGTACACTACAGTGTATGTGTGGGTGTGTGTATACACTGTACATTGTACAGTGTAAGTGGGGGTGTGTATACTGTACACTACAGTGTATGTTGGGGTGTGTGTATACTGTACATGGTGCAGTGTGTGTATACTGTGCACTACAGTGTATGTGGGGGTGTGTGTATACTGTACACTACAGTGTATGTGTGGGTGGATTTATACTGTACACTGTATGTGTGTGCGTGTGCATACTGTACACTGTATGTGGGTGTGTGCATACTGTACACGGTACAATGTATGTGGGTGTGTACACTGTGCAGTGTATGTACGTGTGCACTGCACAGCGTATGTGGGGGTGTATGTGTATACTATACACTGTGCAGTGTATGTATGTGTGCACTGTACAGTGTTATGTATATATGTGTGCATTGTACAGTGTTAAGTGTGTATGTGTACAGTGTATTATGTATGTATGTGTATACTGTACAGTGTATGTGTGGGTATGTATACTGTACACTGCACAGTTTATGTATGGGTGTGTATACTGTACACTGTATGTGTGTGGGTGTGGATATACTGTACAGTGTATGTGTGGGTGTGTGCACTACAGTGTGGGTGTGTATACTGTACGCTGTACAGTGTATGTTTGTGGGTGGGTGCATACTGTACACTGCACAGTGTATGTGTGTGGGTGTGTATACTGTACGCTGTACAGTGTATGTTTGTGGGTGGGTGCATACTGTACACTGCACAGTGTATTGTGTGGGTGTGTGTACACTGTACAGTGTATGTGTGTGGGTCTGTACAGTGTATGTGTGTGGCTGTGTCTATACTGTACAGTGTATGTGTGTGGGTCTGTACAGTGTATGTGTGTGGCTGTGTCTATACTGTACTGTGTATGTGTGGCTGTGCATACTGTACAATATGTGGGTGTGTATACTGTAGTGTATGTGGGTGTGTGTGTACTGCACACTACAGTGTGCGTTTGTGTGTGGGTGTGTGTATACTGTACAGTGTATTATGTATGTATGTGTGCATGGTACAGTGTATGCATGTATTGTGTGGTTTGTATACTGCACACTGTACAGTGTATACTGTACACCGTCTGTGTGTATACTGTACACCGTCTGTGTGTATACTGTAAACTGTGCAGTGTGTGGGTGTGTACGTAATGTACACTGTGTGCGGGGAGTGTATACTGTACATTGTGTGTATGTAAACTGTACATTGTATGTGTGTGGGCTTGTGTATACTGCACACTGTACAGTGCATGTGTGTGGATGGGTGTATACTGTGCAATGTATTATGTATGTATGTGTACACTGCATGCATCTATGTATTGTGTGGGTGTGTGTATACTGTACACTGTATGTGTATACTGTAAGCTGTACAGTGTATGTGGGTGTGTGTATACTGTACACTACTACTTGTGGGGTATGGGTATACTGTACAGTGTGGGTGTGTATACTGTACACTGCACAGTGTGTGGGTGTATGCTGTACAGTGTATGTGTACACTGTACAGTGTATGTATTTATACTGTACAGTGTGTTATTGTGGGTGTGTATAGTGTACAGTATGTGTGTGGGTGTGTGTATACTGTACACTGTGCAGTGTATGTGTGTGTATACTGCACAGTGTATGTATGTGTGCACTGTACAGTGTATATATGTGTGCTCTGTACAGTGTATGTATGTGTGCTCTGTACAGTGTATGTATGTGTGCACTGTACAGTGTATGTATGTGTGCACTGTATAGTGTATGCATGTGTGCACTGTATAGTGTATGTATGTGTACACTGTACAATTAATGTATGTGTGCACTGTACAGTGTATGTATGTATGTATACTGCACACTGTACAGTTTATGTATGTGTGCATTGCACAGTGTATGTATACTGCACAGTCTATTATGTATGTATGTGTACACTGTACACTGCATGTATGGATGTGTACAGTATGTATGGATCAACGTGTGTATGTTCACTCCCCTTTGAGCTGTCGAGAATCCAGACTCAACTGTAATACACTGTCCACCACTCCCACCCGAGCGTTTGCAGCCTGCAGGGCGAGCCATCAATACGCCGTCCAACGGAACGATGTCAAGCTGGATGTCCTGTCTGCTAGCTATGGGCATTGACGTGAAATAATGCACGATGTTTTTATCCTAAGGTAGGCGAGTTATCATCTGCACCCTGAAAAAATTACAAATTTCTTCCCAACTTATGACCTCCTGTCAAACGTACGTCAGTCGAAAGGGTCGGACGAGCGGATTCTTGAAACACTTTGGACAAAAATATTCCACTCAGCTGATACCACCCAAAAGTGGGAATAATTGCAGAGACAGCGAACCACGACATGTGTACATGTCCAGTGAGTGTGCACTATCAAAACGCTGGGATCCTCTTGTGCGTCAAAACGAGTCCCAAAAGATCCGCAAAGTACTGCTCGGGCTCAGTGAGGTTTTCTTGTACATAAGGGGAGCACGTGATCCGTGTACAGTGCATTCTTCGGTAAAACTCACACGCTACGTCACATTGCAGGAACTAAGTGTTTGCGCTCAATGTAATGAGGTGAGCTGCACTTTAGGTAAGTGTACAGTACAGTGATTTACACACGGCGTACAGTGGCCGTGCAGTATTTCACAGAGTGCACGCCCGAGCTTCTCAGTTCCCTTACACTCTATTATACATGATAATGTATAATGTAACTATAATTACTGCAATGGAACTGTAAGCGCTGATAATTTACAGGTGCTGTACAGTAAATTGGACGTGAGACTGCAATACGAGGTGTGTTCAAAAGTATCCAACCTTAATTTTTCGTGCGTAAACGAATGAAGCTCGGGAGGCATGGTTTGGTGCACGTATGTAGGTGATCCTAATCCATATGCGTGAATATTTTCCCGCCTGCAGAAGCTGTCAGTCGCCGACAGACCGCCGATGAGTGAGGAAGTGTAAGTGAGCGCCGTCGGATTTTCATTTTTGACAAAATGACGGATCACTGTGGTCTCATCGCAAGTGATCACTGTGTTGAAGAAGTTGGGATCGCTGTTCAGTCTCCAGCATGTCCTGTGCGATCTTCAAATGGAGTTGCTTCTGCTCGATCGTTAGCAGCTTTGTCACGAACTTCGCTGAGATTCTCCTTAAGCCCAAATCCTCAGTCACCATGGAATGAACGGATCCAATGCTGACGCCCGCCTCGTCTGCAAGTTCTCTGATCGTGATTCCACGATCCTGCATCAGCAGGGTCCTCACTTGGTCAATGACGATCTCATTTTGGGATGTTGAGTGCCTACCAGATCGTGCTTCACTTTCCACTGATGTGCGACCATCTTTGAAGCGGTTGTACCACTCTTTTATCTGTGTGGTGCCCATTGCTTCATTCCCGAAGGCCTGTTGAATCTTGCGGATCGTTTCCACTTGGGAATCGCCAAGCTTTACACAAAATTTGATGCAGTAGCGCTGTTCCAGTTTTTCCGTCATTTTGTCAAAAACCAAAATCCGACGGCACTCACTTACACTTGCTCACTCATCGGCGGTCTGTCGGCGACTGACAGCTTCTGCAAGCGGGAAAATATTCACGCATACGGATTAGGATCACCTACATACGTGCACCAAACCACGTCTCCCGAGCTTCATTTGTTTACGCACGAAAAATTAAAGTTGGATACTTTTTGAACACACCTCGTACTTGTATGAGGCATACAGGAATTGTATCCTGTTACACTGTACGTGTTATAGTATCGTGTTACACTGTACGTGCTATAGTACCGTGTTACACTGTACGTGTTATAGTATCGTGTTACACTGTACGTGTTATAGTATCGTGTTACACTGTACGTGTTATAGTATCGTGTTACACTGTACGTGTTATAGTATCGTGTTACACTGTATGTGTTATAGTATCGTGTTACACTGTACGTGTTATAGTACCGTGTTACACTGTATGTGTTATACTTCCGTGTTACACTGTATATGGTATCTGTATGTGTTCAACTGTTCGTATTACACTGCACACATTATAGTATCGGGTTACACTGTACGCGTTATAGTATTGTGTTACACCGCGTTATAGTGTTGGGGGTCGGTGGCGATGACGACCGCTAGACAGAGCAGATAGGCCGTCTCCCACCGAACACCAGAATGAAAGGTCGTCATCCTGGATAACCGGAGTCGACGGGTCACTTAAAGGACCGTGGTCACCAATATTTTGACGGCGTGAGGTTGGGTCCACTTGTCTATTCCAATTTACCTAAGTGTTCACTCCATCTAGCTACCAGGGAAGCCACACCCTTGGCCGACTCTGTCCGAACCGAGTCGCATGTACCGACTCTCGTCCGGTGAAACCGAGTGGAAGTTACCAAAGCCGCGCCGGACCAAATGAAAAATTTACGGCACAAATGGCCTCCATAATTCTCAATAAGCCCCGTGATAAAGGCCCTGTCACACCTTGAAGTTTTCGCCAGCGTATGGCAAGGTATGAAAATGTATGCAAAATGCTGGTGTACGCTTAACTATTGATGTTTTTCCCAGTTTTGGACGTATTCATAACGAGTTGGACGTATGCATAACATATTAGTAACGTACACAGAACGTTTCAATCACATATACATAACTTATACCAACGAATGCTGAGCGTGTTGTCGGCGTTCACAACATATGCCCAACGATAGTCTAACTTATGCATATCGCGGCAGCGTATTGCCAACGATCACGTGGCGTAGGCTATTCATAGGCTGCGGCTCGACTATTCAAATCATAACCGCACTAGACATCAAAGTGTGAAGCCGCTGTCACACCTTGACGTTTCAGCCAGCGTATGGCAAGGTATCAAAATGTATGTAAAACGCTGGCATATGCTGAAATATTGATGTTTTTTTTTCCCAATTTTGGACGTATTCATAATGAGTTGGATGTATCCATAACGTATTAGTAAAGTACACAGAACGTTTCAATCACATATAGATAACTAATACCAACGAATGCTGAGCGTGTTGTCGGCATTCACAACGTATGCCCAATGTTACACTGTACGTGTTATCGTAGCGGCAGCGTATCGCCGACGATCACGTGGCGTAGGCTATTCATAGGCTGCGGCTCGACGATACAAATCATAACCGCACTAGACATCGAAGTGTGAAGCCGCTGTCACACCTTGACGTTTTAGCCAGCATATGCTGACAAATGAAAAATTTGCCGAACCAAGCTGGCACACGTCGAATACGTTATGGGTAAATTTTGTATACGTTAAGAGCACGCTGGCATACGTCGTCATTTGCCGAGTACGTCGACAAATTTTCAGCATGTTGAAAATTTCTCGACGTACTCGGTGTATGACACACGTTCCGCATACGCTGGCCATACGTTGTAGGCACGTTACGCGATCGTTGACACACGTTACTTGTAAGTTACTCATAAGTCGAAACACGTCAAGGTAATGGTTAGCGTCAGTGTTTCAGACTCCCTGGTTTTTTGTTTTTATCTTGCCAAAACGAAGTTTTTGCAAGATATGTTAGTCAGCTTGTATGTTTTTTTTTTGTTTTTGTTTTTCTGTAATCACGTATCGATCACTCTGCAAAGCACAGTTATCATTGGAAATTTTTGTAACTTCGCATATCAGAGGCCTATAGAGGTCCCTTTCAGCGCATAAAAATTTCCAGGTCAAGGTCAAAGGTCAAGGTCACTTTGTCGCAAATCAGGGGAGTCGACGAAACCCTTATTTTTTGAGTAATTTTAATCGGATAGTCTTCAAACTTAATGGGAATTTAGTTCATGGTCTGGCGTTCAGCTGATTAATTTTTGGTGGCGATCGGCCTTGACCTTTATGGTTCGCGCTGGAGGTCGAAAGTTTTTTACCCCAAGGTAAAATTTTGAAATCTTAGATACCATATTGAGTAATACCTCATATGAAAGCACTTGATAAGTGCTTTCCAGATCTGTCAAAAGTTTGACGCTTTTCATGACGAAAAAACGGATTTTTCATGAAAATTTTATTTCCTCAGTTCTCATCAAAATCTCTTGATATTTCATGTACAACGGTCCTGGAGAGATACCATTAACCGTACGAAAATATAAAGGTCAAGGTCACAAAAAGGTCAAGCATCAAGGTCGACGAAACCCTTATTTTTTGAGTAACTTTAATCGAATAAATAAGTCACTCATGTTCACATTTTGGCAAGAAACTGGCCACCCTGGGGGTGACATTGGTTTATTTTTTCTTCGGCATGACGGTGATGTTGACACTTCGATTTCTAGTGCAGTTATGATTTAAATCGTTGAGCGGCAGCCTATTAATTATATTATATTGTTACGGCTGTGGAAATTAGCAGAACACCATAAAGGTCCGTAGTTCAGTTAGATCAATAAGTCTGTGTTCAGTTAGATTTCCCCACAGTTGTTTAATGGGAATTATTCGTGTCACAGGACTGTGATCCTTTGAGATAGCCGTTTTTCTTTACTATCGTTATTTTGGACCAACCACCAACATCACTCTCATCAACCGCTTCACAATTACGCCCATCACCTAACCACCTTCCCTGCTACGCCAACTGCCGATCCCCTCCTCCACAAACCAAACCACAACTCTCTATCGGTGGCGCGCGAATTTTCCCGCCTGTTTTCCCCGTGCTTTGGTGTGGGGGAAGGGCGATGCGGGTCAAAGGTCAAAGGTCATGTGAAGGAGGGGCCTCATTTTGGGGGATGAATCTCCCAGGACCTGTGCCAAGAATGATTCTCTCGGCCCCCGCGAGGCGCGCGGGGAGGGGGGGTGAGAGGGCACGCCCCTTTTATGGAAGCTTCCCGCAGGAGCTGGAAGGAAGGGCGGGGCAATAAACAGGGAGGAGCGAGGCGTTGGAACCGGCGGATATAAGGGCGCGCAGGACACCAGTTGGGGGCTTTTTGTCATCTTCGGGTTGGTGGTCGTCTTCGTGGTGATTCACTGGTGGTCTTCTTCGTGTGCATTGGTGGTTTCGTCGGCGTCGAGGTGGTGCCTTCTCCTTGGGCGCGCCAAGTCGTGTGTGTTGTGCGCGGTGGTCCAGGTCGAGGCGCGAAGGACGCGGACGGGAGGCGCTGCTTTGCAGCTCTGCCGCGCAGCCTGCGCACCCGGGAGGAAAGCGCCGGAGAGAGCTCGCTCACCATCGCACCACGAGGGTGCAGGTAACCTGCAACGGTCTTGTGGGGTCCGTTCGGTAAACCAGGCTCCACGCCATAAACGTCTACGGACCCTGTCTGGCGCCCTCGTCTTTGAGGGTGGCCTTTTCCTTTCTTTTGAATGAATGTTGGTGGCGCCGTGTCCCGTAAGTAAAAACTTAAGTGACTAGATAATTGCTGATAGACGGTCGTAGTGCTTTCACCTTGCTCGTGTCTTTGTCCCCATCCCGTGCATGATTGTTTGCCTGTATACGTGTTCTTGAATACCTGCATTGATTGCATGGCTGTATATGTGCATGTGTGAAAATAATAAATGTGCTGGTCTAAATGTAACCCGTTCGTCGTGTCTTTTTCCCCCATTGGAACGCCATATTGCATCTCGGAATATTAGTTGGGTTTTAAATACCCGTTAAATAGAATCGGATCCGGCGAGGTTGGGCGATAATACCCGCTCGGTTATCACTGCAGAACGGAACGGACCGCTTGAGCGGTTTGTGTCCAAGCCGACCTTTTTTTTTAATTTTTTTTATTTATTTTTTTTTGTATACCTTGGTCGAGGCTCGTATGAGAGCTAACACACAACTCACAGCAAGGAGGCATGAGACAAGAGGGGCGGGAGTGGAAGGGACAAAACATTGGGGAACAGACACAGGTGAACTGTGGAAGGGAGAGGGATGGGGATGGGACGGGGAACATGGCGAGGAGAAGATGGACATTACAGGGACTTTCAGGAAGGAAAGCAGGAGAATTGAAGGAAGTGGGCTTGGGTGGATTATCGGGGGTAGAAAAGATCGAGGATTTGGATGGGGGAAGATAAGAGGTGGTGGTGAACAGCTGTTTTGAAAGCCTGGAGGGAAGAATGGGAAAGAATAGAGTGAGGAAGTTTATTCCAAAGGCGGGAAAAAAGAGGAATGAAAGAGTGAAGATGAGCAGTGATTCGTGATTTTGGTAGTTTTACCAGAAGGGGGTTGTTGGCGGACCTTGAGCGCCCTGTGGAAATGTGGTTGGGACAAATCGCAGAGAGAGCAGGGGGGCAAGGCTGGAGAGGAGTCGGTAGAAGACAGAAAGACCACCGACCAACCTGCGGTGATTGAGTGAGAGGCCCAAAGACTCAGCTTCATTGCGGGAGATGCCGATGATCTTAAAAGCCCTGGTTTCGACAGCGTGAAGTCGAGAAAGGTGGGAGGCAGGAGCACCAGCCCAGAGGGGAGAGCAGTACTCCATCAGGCTACGGACAAAAGCTTTGTAAGTGGTCAGGAGCTCAAGAGGGCCGAGGAAGGACTTTGCACGACGGAGGATTCCCAGTCGGCGACTGGCTTTTGAGGCAAGGTTGGAAATGTGACTTTCCCAGGAAAGGTCATGGCAGATAGTGAGACCCAGAAGCTTGAAAGAAAAGACTTCTTCCAGAGGATTGTTGAGAAAGTGGATGGGGGGGTTTTGTAAACGGTCCTTTCGAAGAGACATAGTGAGAGTGTGAGATTTGTCTGGATTGAAAGACATGTTCCACGTGTTGGACCAGTTTGTGATTTTATCCAGATCTGCAGTGAGCGAAGAAGCTGCTGCTTGCCGGTCTGAGGGATGACAGATGGTACGGCAGAGGGTGGAGACCTGCGTCGAGGTACGGTCTCCCGGTAGGCTACCCGCGCGAGTACTTAGGTATATCGATATTCGGCGATTGACCCTATCTTGCGCGGGTAGAAAATTGGCTAGGCCGTGGTGGGGTTGAAGATCCACCCGTGACAGGGTTCCGGCGTTGTTCCGGAAGGTCACGACTGAATTGTCTGTCCGGTGGGCGAGCGGCTACTATTGGTGAAAAGCGGTCGTTCGCACGCCGGTGGGCGCAAATTCGTAACAATATTATAACCGCACAAGAAATCGAAGTGCCAACATCACCGTCATACCGAAGAAAAAAAAAACCATGTAAAAAAAAAACTGTACATGTTATAGTACCGTGTTACACTGTCCATGGTATCTGTATGTGTGATACTGTATGTGTTATCTGTGCATGTGACACTGTATGTGTTATCTGTGCATGTGACACTGTACGTATTATCTGTATGTGTTACACTGTCCAGGTTACTCTGTATGTGTTACACTGTACGTGTTATCTGTATGTGTTTGACTGTGCGTGTTTGACTCCACATGTTATCTGTACGTATTACACTGTACGTGTTACACTGTCCGGGTTACTATGTGCGTGTTATAGTATTGTGTTACACTGTACGTGTTATCTGTATGTGTTTGACTGTGCGTGTTTGACTCCACATGTTATCTGTACGTGTTACACTGTCCGGGTTACTATGTGCGTGTTATAGTATTGTGTTACACTGTACGTGTTATCTGTATGTGTTTGACTGTGCGTGTTTGACTCCACATGTTATCTGTACGTATTACACTGTACGTGTTACACTGTCCGGGTTACTCTGTGCGTGTTACACAGTTAAATGTTACACTGTACATGTTACACTGTACGTGTTATCTGTATGTGTTCGACTGTGCGTGTTATCTGTACATGCTATCTGTACGTATTGCACTGCACACATTATAGTATCGGGTTACACTGTACGCGTTATAGTATTGTGTTACACTGTATGTGTTATCTGTATGTGTTTGACTGTGCATGTTTGACTCCACATGTTATCTGTACATATTACACTGCACACATTATAGTATCGGGTTACACTGTACACATTATAGTATTGTGTTACACTGTACATGTTATCTGCATGTGTTTGACTGTGCGTGTTTAACTCCACATGTTATCTGTATGTATTACACTGTATGTGTTATACTGTACGTGTTACACTGTCTGGGTTACTCTGTGCATGTTACACTGTACATGTTGCACTGTATGTGTTGCACTGTACGTGTTATCTGTATGTATTCGACTGTGCTGGTTATCTATACATGCTATCTGTACGTATTACACTGCATACATTATAGTATCGGGTTACACTGTACGCGTTATAGTATTGTGTTACACTGTATTTGTTATCTGTACATGTGACACTGTACGCATTATAGTATCATGTTACACTGTATGTGTTATCTGTACATGTGACACTGTATGTGTTACACCGTACACGTTATGGTATCGCGTTACACTGTACACGTTATTATATCGTTATTATACTGTACACCTTATTGTGTCGTTATACTGTACGTGCTATTGTATCATGCCATCGTCTTCTTTTCCTCTTCCCTTTATAAGGGGTGAGGTCCGATGGCACCAAGCTTCTGCCCTACCTTGACCATGATACTCCTCCACTTACCTTTGTCCTCAGCCAACTCCACTCTCCAACCTCCCCGACCTCACTGATATCCCTCCTCACACAATCTTCCCATCTCAACTGTGGTCTACCTCTTTTCCTCCGACCTTGCTCCTCCCTCAATTGATCCGATCTCTTTGCCATTCTCTCTTCCTCCATCCGCACCAAGTGTCCAGCCCATCACAGCCGTCATTTCACCAATCTCCCCATCAAACTCATCTGCACACCAATTTCCTCCTTCAGTTCATCCATCCTCCTATCCACCCTCTTCACTCCTGCAATCACCTTGACCCAGTTGTTCTCACAAAGCTGCAGCCTCTGTTGTTGTCTCTCTGTTAGTGCCATTGTCTCCAGACCAGAAAGGTAGGCCGGCGTTACATATGACATCGGAACCTTCCCTTTCAATATTTTTGATATCTTTCTGTCTGCCTTCACTCCCTCCAACCTCTTCCACACATTCGTACCCACCTGAATCCTCCTCCGCACCTCTGCCTTGGACTTACCATCCCCGGTCACTGTTCCCCCTAGATACCCAAACCTATTTCCCTGCCTTATCTCTTTCCCTTCTAACCTGATATTCATTTATTATAGTGCATTGACATCGCGCTGATATAATTGGCTATTCTGTCCTGTGTCTTCTGTCACGTTTTCTGTCACACTTATGGCCGTGTACGTCCCTTTGATCTGAGGGCTATAAATAGAAATTTGTCCAACGTCACAACTCTTCCCATCATGCATGCTAATTCACCTTGTCTACATTTAAATTTTATAACTGCAAAATTGTTTCATCATTCTTAACCTTGACTTTTACTGCCCCCAGCTGCACGATATCGAAGTATTCGCTTCTTGTTTTCTCTGCTGCCCGACCCACATCAGCCCATTCTTCTCCATATGCATATTCAGCTTATGCTTCCCAAATGCCTCGTCTACTCCCGCCCACACTCCACCATAACAGTCAAATTGTTCGCATACAACATCCTTCCCATACCACCCCTCAAGCTCACCTTCTTGCTGACCAGCACAATAAACATGATAAACATTAGTGGGCCGAGAGATGTTCATGCTTCACTTCTCTGCCTCAAACAGATGTTCATGCTGAACTCCTCAGACATCCCAGAACTAACCAAAACTCTTCCCTTCCTTCCTTTGTCCATCCCTTCCACCAATCTAACTTCTGTTTCTGGCACTCCCATCCATCGCAGTGCCGCGATCATGATCTCTCTCAAGACAGTGTTGTAGGCCTTCTCCAAGTCCACAAATCCTAATTCATATCACCTTGCACCTCCAACCTCTTCTCCAGAGCAAACATCCCATCTGTCACCCCACCACCCTCTCTAAACCCCCACTGCTCTTCTCCTATCTTCATCTCCACACTCTTCCTTATCCTTCCATCCAGAATCCTGTCCAACACCTTCATTACATGACTTGGGAGCATAATGCCCCTGTACTTCCCCGTATCTTGAACATCACCCTTCCCCTTCCATATCAGCACAATTAGCCCTGTCCTCCACTCCTCCGGAATTGAACCCTCTCTCATAGATATTGTTGCAGATCTGGGGGTCAGGGGTGAGAAGACCACGAGGGGAAAACCTACCTTGGGTTCCCACCAGACTCTCCAGAATCGCAGACCGTTGCACACGAATAACTTCGTGATGCGGCGTGTCGCTAATCGACCGTGAACGCCAATAACTCAACCACGCGACTTAGTGTCCACTGTCTAATAAATACAGTTTACCTAATGGTCACGTGATCTAATTACCAGGGGACACGCCCTTGGTATACCTTGTTCAAACCAGATCAGATGCAGCTGAGCGTAACTGCCAAGGACATACCAGCAAGAAACACAGATCGTTGGGGGATAACGTCCTGGCTAAGCTAGAATACGAACCATGCTGGACCAATGAAGGAAAAGATGAAAACGAGCTGGGAACATTTCTATACAAAGCATTTATTTACAATCAAGTGAGGAAAGGTATGTGGCACAGTGAATGGGGTTTATTGGTATGTACAGCTGGGATAGCAAGGAATTTGTGGGGTGTGACAAAAGGGCAAGCAATTTACAAAAGCAGACACAGAGCAGACTTATCCCGTTAGAACTTCTACAATCTTAACTTGTGCTACGACAGGCACCATCGGACACACACACACACATACACACACACACACACACACGGAAGATTAGATAGAAAGAAAGAGAGCAGATGAGGACAAACGGCCTCGCAATACCTGGTGAGGTCGGCCGACCAACGCAACCCAGTATGCTTTGGGGGAGGTAGAGAGGAGAAATACTGGTGTCTCAGGTGTAGGAGTGGGAGGTGCGTTGTCATGCCAGAGGAAAATGTGATTGCGAGTCAGTAATGATGCTCTTTTGTGAGTCCAAAGGGAAGGAGATAGAGGGGTGGAAAGAGAGAGAGGAGAGATTATGTGTGAGGTGACAGATCCCTATCCTAGTCGTGCATAGGTCTGCCAGTGTAGCGTGTACCTCCATCGGACGCTCCGCTTGAGCGTTCCCACCTCAAGCGTTGGCGCATTGTCTCTGGCTTAGTCACTTTGCCAGGGCTCGTGGCAATGTGGGTTCCACACTGGTCCTCCGGAATAAGCATGTCAAAGTTGCACACCAACCGCGAGTGAAGAGCCAGCAAAGGGCAGAGGCAACAAGGAGCAGCCAATGCAGAGCTGAGACGAGCAGAGAAGAAGGTGGCGAAGAAGAGGGTGAGCAGCTCCGCGATCCGCCTTTTATCAGCCCTGGGTGAAGGGTGGGGTGACGACCTGTAGGCGACATGCTGTGACCCGAATCCCGCTTCTCAATTGGGCCATTGTGTCCCGAGCCATGCCTTGCCAGGCTCCTGGGGCTGGAAACTGTCTCATTCACACATCCGACATGACAGCCTGATTCAGCATTGTGTACAAGCCGGAAACATGATCCCAAACGTGCTCCAAGTGCAGTCTGAATGCCGAATAGCAATGCACACCCGCCACGCCCCCCCCTTCATGTGCCAGAACGCACACCTGCGTCCCGTACTAAACTCCCGAATCGCTCTTCCCGCGACGTCTCCTCGCTACCCGTCTTGCCGTGTTCTGGCGATTGGACAAGGGTCGTATCAATCCCACGTGCTCACCCGGGACATTCTTGGCGAGATGCAGTTGCTGCTATTAACGTCTGTTGCTCGTCCCCGCATCATGTGGTCCGAGTACAGCCTGAGTTATGCAGCACGCCTCTATTTAGTGGCGAATTGTATCGATATGGAGGTACGAGGAGGTGCCGGAATATTTTTCCCGTGTGCGGGAGGTGTTGGTGGTCGAAGTGGTGAGTTTTTGTGAGCAAGGTGAGATGCCGTTGGAAATTGGCACACAGATTTGAATGATATAATGGTGCGCCATGCGTGTGCTGTACAGTGTGTCATGTTTATAGTGGAGGAACTTTTTGGTTCCAAGCCACGAGAGGCATTGTCGTGTGCTTATTACTCATCACATTTTGCATGGCGTGTGTGCTTGCTTGCTTGACTTGTACCACGGCTAAAAGGAAAGGGTTAGAATAGAAATCAGAACAGAAGATAGAGATATAATTATTAGACCGAGCTATAAAACCCACGCAATGCACTTCGGCCCGTAAACCCACTATACATGAGGGGAAGGTCTCACTGCACGAAGACTCATGAAATAACTGCCTGGGGATAAATGTATGTTGGGCGCCATTGCTTGGAGGCATGCAGTTTTTGCAGAACCGCAACAATATATTCAACAGCCTCTTTCTTCATCCAACTGATTTCAACTTCTGCTGCAATATCATCACCTCGTCAATGTCTGGTGCTGTCCGCACTTCCTCCTTTGTGATCTCCACAAACTCCACTTTCCCCTCTCCATAACACGGTAGCTCCAGCTCGTCGTTTCCTCCTTCCCGGTTCAACAGCTCCTTGAAATATCCTTCCCACACCTTCAATACTGCCCCCCTCTCTGTCACTAACCTCCCACCATCATCTTTAATCACCACCACCCCCCCCACCCCCTTAATGTCCTTATCGACCTCATCCCAGTAACAAACTAATTTATACAGTATATAATCTTCCGCCCACCATCCTCTTCCAACTTGTTGTACACCTCCTCTTCCATATCATTCCATGCCTTATCCACAGCTCTCCTTGCTGCTTTCTTCTTCTGTCCATGTAGGTGCATCAACCCTGCAACCGGCTGCCTCCCCCTCTCATTGATCTTCTCTATCCTCTTCAAAACCTCATTTTTACCAAATGCCTTCGCTACCTTCTTCGTCCACCATACCTGGTTTATATCCCTCGACGATGCACCCTTTCCTGACGTCCTTCCACATAAAACTTCTGCAATTCCCCTAAACGAGTCTCTGTACTTCTTCCATGCCTCCTCCAAACCTTCTTCTTCTTTGTTAAGTTGCTCATACCTCGCCCTCAACCTCTCATTGTAGTCAACGACTACGTTTCCCCTACACTTCCCCCACATAATAATCTTCCGACCCCTGCTCTTAACCTCCCTCCTTTCTCCATCCATACCACAAACACCGCAAGCTTGTGCTGAGTGATAACATGCTCTCCCGCCCAGTAACAGTCCTTAACCCTCAACAACTGTCACTTCTATACCACCGCCAAATCCAACTCTGTTCAATGCGGTCCACTCCTCCAGGTAATCTTACGGCTTTCCCGCATTTGAAAGAATGAACCAGCTATGGCCAGCATGTTCCTCACCACTAGCTCATGACCCTCTTTATTCCTCGTCCCCGACCAAATTTACCAGCACATTCCTCTTCACCCAGCTCCGCAACTCCCACATGCACGTTAAATGTCCTGCAATGCACAGCATCCCCTCCAGCTAACCATTCCCATCAACCTCTCCAATGTGCATCCCTGAATTCCTGCTTCTCCACTCCAATCCTTCCCATTTGTGGCCCATACACTGACACAACACGCACCATTTGCCTCTGTACCACTAACCATGCCAAAACTATTTGTCCCTCCCATCTTTCCACTCTGACCACCTGCTTGCTGATCTCTTCCAATACCATGATTCCCACACCATTACTCCTTCCATCCCAACCCACGTGCAACAGTTTGTATCCTCCTACAAATCCCTCACCCTGTCTACTTTCCATCTGGTCTCCTGCACACACAACACTTCCAACCTCCTCTGCATCATCTCCACCACCTTGACTTCTCTCCCCCCTCTCCCTCCATTTATCCCACATCCAAACTACTGAGACACACCCCACTTCTGAACCGCTGCCCACCTGGCAGAGCCAGTGCCGTCTTGATCAGTGTGGGACGCTCAGGTCATCAGCCAGCAGCACTGCCCGGGCTGACCTGCTGGACCCACTACCCCAGCATGTCATCATAATGCACATACACTGCTCTCTCTCCACTCGCAAACCCACCTCCCCCTCCCCCTCCACCCAACCCTCGGCTCTTCTCCACACTTGACTCCTCACCCCCACCCTCGAGGAACTCATCCCGACCTCCACCCCACTCACTCCCTCTCCTCTTCCTACCCCACCCCTCCCCTATGTCCTGCTCTCCTTAATACATTAAATTTGTGCTTATTCAGCTTACAATAAGTAAATGCTTTTCACAAAAGACACTCAATTCTCCCACAAAAATAACAAAATCACAGTTCGAAAGTCACTCAGTACGACCCTCATCATGCTTGCTGAATCCAAAGGCACAAAGAGTACCCACAGTATGAACTGTTGATACACACCACCTCCCTGTGGGCTGAACCTCGTCCATGAGCACAAAGAGCACCAACAACACAAGCTGTTGATATACTTCAGTGCCCCACAGGCCAAAGCAAGTCCACGAGTGCAAAGAGCACCTGCAGAATGAACTGTTGATGGACTCCACCACATGGTGCCAAAACTAATCCAAAGGCCCAAAGAGCAGCAACTGTTGATGCACTCCACTACCCTGTGGGTCAAAGATAGTCCAAAAGCACAATGAGCACCACAGCATAAACTGTTAATAATATTGTTGTAGATCTAGGGTTCAAGTTTTGTCATGAGGGGAAGTACTTGAGTTCCTCCAGAACACATGGTCCTGAAGCCAATGAACACTAACTCTGCGCTCCGTCGGGTTGTCAAGCAACCACAAACGCCGATTGGTACTGCCAATCCTGGCAGGGTTTCACTACTTCATGTGGTACCTGACCTGTGTACGGCCGCACCAAAGGGGGGGGGGGTCTCGTGCGCTCGATGCATACTTCCGTGGAACTTAACGCATCAGGTGCAGCTGAGTGGAGCTGCCAAGTATGCCTCAGCTGACAAGAGCCAATTGGTGTAGTAAAACTTCCTGGATAACACTGCATGCAGACTACGCTGGATCATTGGAGGAAAAGACACAACAAACAGTACATTCACAATGATAGCAATTTATTTATAAAGCAAGGGTGAGGAAAGGCATGTGGAACAATAAGGAAAGGTTTTAATACACAGGAATATGTGCAGCAAGGGAAAGCAAGGATTTGTGTGGTGCGGCAAAATAAATGCAAGTATTTCCAAAAGAGGACACGGTGCAGAGCCGATACTAAACTTCCACAATCTTAATTACGTAAACACGACAGGTGCCATTAGAATCATTCCCAAGGAAGGTTAGAGAGCAAAGAAAGAGAGAAAGTTTGAGGTGTTTGTGACCTCTGATTTACCAGGTGCGGTTGATGGATCAAGGCAACCCAGTCGCTGAGGAGGGGAAGGGGGGGGGAGGAGGAAAACTGAAGGTGTCAGGTGCGTGATCCGAGGCAGTATGGTGAGGCGTGTGGTGATTGGCAGATGAGGTGCAGAGAGGAGGGTGTCAATATGTGGTCGGGGGGGGGGGGTTCAGAAACAAAGAAAAGAATGTGTGAGAGGATAGTACCAATGATGTGTGAGGAAATCTGAACACATAATTGCTTAATGAGCTAAAGCGGCACTCGGTCTGGAGTCTCCCACTCCCAGGTGGACTCCGTTCAATTCTGCTCCCTCCGTTAAACTCCGTGACCCCAAGAACAAGACGAGAGAGAGAGGAGAAGGAATGAGCCAGACGAGAGAGAGAGAGAGAGAGAGAGAGAGAGAGAGAGAGAGAGAGAGAGAGAGAGAGAGAGAGAGAGAGAGAGAGAGAGAGAGAGAGAGAGAGAGAGAGAGAGAGAGAGAGAGAGAGAGAGAGAGAGAGAGAGAGAGAGAGAGAGAGAGAGAGAGAGAGAGAGAGAGAGAGAGAGAGAGAGAGAGAGAACGAACCAGATGAGAGACAAAGAGGGGAGGTGGCGGGTCAGACGAGAGAGAGAGAGAGGTGAGGTGGCAGGCCAGACGAGAGAAAGGAGAGGTGGCAGGCCGGACGAGAGAGAAAGAGGAGAGGTGGCTGGCCAGACGAGAGGGAAAGAGGAGAGATGGCCGGCCAGATGAGAGAGAAAGAGGAGAGGTGGTGGGCCAGACGAGAGGGAGGAGTGTGGGCAGGCAGTCGGGCCAGATGAGAGGGAGGAGAGGGGGTGGGCAGGCGCGCCAGAGGAGAGGGGGAAGAGGGGACCAGCAGGCGGGCCAGAAGAGAGGGAGGAGAATGGGCAGGCAGGCAGGCTAGATGAGAGAAGAGAGAGGGTGTGCCAGAGAACAGAGCCCTCTTTTATATAATCACCCAGCAGGGCCGGCGCTTGAGAGCGGAACAGGTGGAGTAATGGGTGTTTCCCCATGCCCTCATTGGCGCACGGACGATTACCATGGCTTTGGCCCCACCCAGGCTAGGATTTGGCATCCGAAAGGGCCTCTTGCTCCCAGCCCTTGCCACATAGCTGAGCTCCAAGAATAGCATGGGGCGAGGGTATCTGGTGATGCTCTCCGGCAACGAACACGCGCCGGACACCCAAAGAGGGCCGCAGTTGAGTGGAACGTTATGGAAATCCCCAAGACATTTGACTGCGCCTAGCGCACACTTATGCCATGAGCTAGACACCAGAACTTCCAGACCTGAGTATCTCTGATGATCCGGGCCGCTCCCTTGTTCCCTGTTGGTCCCAAAAGGCAGTGTCGGCATCGTTGGTGATGGTGATCGAGTGATGGAATCAGTGGTGTAGCGGTGAACATAGAGGTGAGCTCCCGGCTTGGCAAATCATGGTGGTTGAAGCGTCGTCATTGTGGTGGTTCATGGTGATGGTAAGTGAGCTTAGATTGTGTCCCGATGATGTGGGGATTTTTGGAGGGCATTGTGGTGATCGTATGAAGGTTGTAGCATTGTGGTTTGAGTCTGTAAAGGATTGAGGTGAGCATTCGTTGAGCAATGGCATGAGGTTTGAATGTGAAAGGGTGCGCGTATGCAAATGATCTGCTTGCGTGAAGAAGTCATGTGTGTCAAGTAAATAAAGAATGAGACTAAAGACATGCCCAAAGCCCACACCATCCATTTTGTCCCAAAACCCACCAGACATAAGGGAAGGGCTATCTAAAATTAATATGAATTAAATAACTGTCTCGGGACCGCTATATGTTGGGTGCCATTGTCTCCGTGGAGCGGCGGCTTCACAGAACCATAACAATACATTCCACCACACCACGGGCCGGTGCGTACATCGAAAATCGTTCACTGAATGAAATTGAAACGTTATCACATGTTACATCACCATTTAATATCGCGCATATTGAGCATACATCCAAAATTTTCAAAGTATCATTTGTACATATTTACCATAGAAGTGCAGATAGATTCAATGACAAATTTGCCGCCAGAAGAGTTGGCTCGCACCCATGGCCACCAAGAGCCAGAGCTAGCTGTATCGTCGTTCTACCATACTGTATGTTACCGTATCGTTGTGTTATGCTGTCATGTTATTGTGTCGTGTTACACTGTATGTGTCATCGTGTTACACTGTCCATGTTACCGTGTCGTGTTAGACCATACGTATTATCGTGCCGTCGTGTTACAATGTACGTGTTGTGTCATTGCGTTACAGTGTACGTATTGTCATATCGTATTACACTGTACATGTTGTCATGCTGTGTTACACTGTACGTGTTGTCGTGTCGTGTTACACGAGACGTGTTATGGTGTCGTCGTGTTACACTGTATGTTATGGTGTTCTAATGTATGTGTCATGGTGTCATAATGTATGTGTTATGGTGTCGTTGTGTTATACTGTATGTTATTGTGTTATAATGTATGTGTCATGGTGTCGTCGTGTTATACTGTATGTGCTATGGTGTCATCGTGTTATACTGTATGTGTTATGGTGTCATCGTGTTATACTGTACATGTTATGGTGTTGTCGTGTTGTACTTAATGTGTTTTGGTGTCATCGTGTTATACTGTATGTGTTATACTGTATGTGTTATGGTGTCATTGTGTTATACTGTATGTGTTATGGTGTCATCGTGTTATACTGTATGTGTTATGGTGTCATCGTGTTATACTGTATGTGTTATGGTGTCATCGTGTTATACTGTATGTGTTATGGTGTCATCGTGTTATACTGTGTGTTATGGTGTCATCGTGTTATATTGTATGTGTTATGGTGTCGTCATGTTATACTGCATGTGTTATGGTGTCATCGTGTTATACTGTGTGTTATGGTGTCATCGTGTTATACTGTATGTGTTATGGTGTCATCATGTTATATTGTATGTGTTGTGTCATGATATACTGTATGTGTAATGGTGTCGTCGTGTTATACTGTATGTGTTGTGTTATCGTTTTATGCTGTATGTGTTATGGTGTCATTGTATTAAACTGTATGTGTTATGGTGTCATAGTGTTATGGTTTCATCGTGTTATGGTGTTGTCGTGTTATACTGTATGTTTTATGGTGGCGTCGTGTTATACTGTACGTGTTATGGTGTTGTCGTGTTATACTGTACGTGTTATGGTGTCGTCGTGTTGTACTGTACATGTTATGGTGTCATCGTGTTATACTGTACGTGCTATGGTGTTGTCGTGTTATACTGTACGTGTTATGGTGTCGTGTTATACTGTACGTGTGTATGGTGTCGTGTTATGCTGTACGTGTTATGGTGTCGTCGTGTTATACTGTATGTGTTATGGTGTCGTCGTGTTATACTGTACGTGTTATGGTGTCGTCGTGTTATACTGTATGTGTTATTGTATTGTTGTGTCATGTTGTAATTTGTCGTTGTGTTATACTCTGTGTTATTGTATCGTTATACTGTGTCGTTGTGTTATACTGTATGTGTTATTGTCTTGTGTTATACTTTGTGTGTTGTTGTGTCATGTTGTACTGTGTCGTGTTATACTCTGTGTTGTATCGTTGTGTTATACTGTATGTGTTATTGTCTTGTTGTGTTATACTTTGTGTATTGTTGTGTCATGTTATACTGTATGCATTATGGTGTTGTTGTGTCATGTTGTACTGTGTTGTGTTATACTCTGTGTTGTATCGTTGTGTTATACTGTATGTGTTTTTGTCCTGTTGTGTTATACTTTGTGTATTGTTGTGTCATGTACTGTGGCGTTGTGTTATACTGTATGCGTTATGGTGTTGTTGTGTCATGTTATACTGTGTCGTTGTGTTATACTGTATGTGTTATTGTATTTTTGTGTTATACTCTGTGTGTTGTCATGTTATACTGTGTTGTATTATACTGTGTGTGTTTTTCGTCGTGTTATACTGCATGTGTTATTGTATCGTTGTGTTATACTGTATGTGTTATTGTATTGTTGTGTTATACTCTGTTTTTGTGTCATGTTATACTGTGTTGTATTATACTGTGTGTGTTTTTCGTTGTGTTATACTGTATGTGCTATTGTATCGTTGTGTTATACTGTACGTGTTATTGTCGTGTTATACTGTATGTGTTATTGTATTGTTGTGTTATACTCTGTGTTATTGTGTCATGTTATACTGTATCATTGTGTTATACTGTATGTGTTATTGTGTCATTGTGTTTTACTGTATGTGTTGTTGTCTTGTGTTAAACTCTGTCTGTTGTTGTGTCATGTTATACTGTGTTGTTGTGTTATACTGTATGTGTTATACTGTATGTGTTATTGTATCGTTGTGTTAAACTCTGTGTGTTGTTGTGTCATGTTATACTGTGTCGTTGTGTTATACTGTATGTGTTATTGTATTGTTGTGTTATACTCTGTGTGTTGTTGTGTCACATTATACTGTGTCGTTGTGTTATACTGTGTGTTATTGTATCGTTGTGTTATACTGTATGTGTTATTGTATTGTTGTGTTATACTTTGTGTATTGTTGTGTCATGTTATACTGTATGTGTTATGGTGTTGTTGTGTCATGTTGTACTGTGTTGTGTTATACTCTGTGTTGTATCGTTGTGTTATACTGTATGTGTTATTGTCTTGTGTTATACTTTGTGTATTGTTGTGTCATGTTATACTGTGTCGTTGTGTTATACTGTTTGTGTTATTGTGTCGTTGTGTTATACTGTATGTCTTATTGTATTGTTGTGTTATACTCTGTGTGTTGTCATGTTATACTGTGTTTAATTACACTGTGTGTGTTTTTCGTCGTGTTATACTGCATGTTTTATTGTATCGTTGTGTTATACTGTATGTGTTATTGTATTGTTGTGTTATACTCTGTGTTGTTGTGCCATGTTATACTGTATCATTGTGTTATACTGTATGTGTTATTGTGTCATTGTGTTTTACTGTATGTGTTGTTGTCTTGTGTTAAACTCTGTCTGTTGTTGTGTCATGTTATTCTGTGTTGTTGTGTTATACTGTATGTGTTATACTGTATGTGTTATTGTATCGTTGTGTTAAACTCTGTGTGTTGTTGTGTCATGTTATACTGTGTTGTCGTGTTATACTGTATGTATTGTGTAGTCGTGTTATACTGTATGTATTATGGTGTCATTGTGTTATACTGTATGTATTATGGTGTCATCGTGTTATACTGTATGTGTTATGGTGTCGTCGTGTTATACTGTGTGTTATGGTGTCATCGTGTTATACTGTATGCGTTATGGTGTCGTCGTGTTATACTGCATGTGTTATGGTGTCATTGTGTTATACTGCATGTGTTATGGTGTCATTGTGTTATACTGCATGTGTTATGTCATCGTGTTATACTGTATGTGTTATGGTGTCATTGTGTTATACTGTATGTGTTATGGTGTCGTCGTGTTATACTGTGTGTTATGGTGTCATCGTGTTATACTGTATACGTTATGGTGTCGTCGTGTTATACTGCATGTGTTATGTCGTCGTGTTATACTGTATGTGTTATGGTGTCATCGTGTTATACTGTATGTGTTATGGTGTCGTCGTGTTATACTGTGTGTTATGGTGTCATCGTGTTATACTGCATGTGTTATGGTGTCGTCGTGTTATACTGTGTGTTGTGGTGTCATCGTGTTATACTGTATGTGTTATGGTGTCGTCGTGTTATACTGTGTGTTATGGTGTCATCGTGTTATACTGTATGCGTTATGGTGTCGTCGTGTTATACTGCATGTGTTATGTCGTCGTGTTATACTGTACGTGTTATGGTGTTGTACTGCATGTGTTATCGTGTCATCGTGTTATACTGTATGTGTTATCGTGTCATCGTGTTATACTGTATGTGTTATGGTGTCGTCGTGTTATACTGTATGTGTTATGGTGTCATTGTGTTATACTGTAGTGTTATGGTGTTGTACTGTATGTGTTATAGTGTTATACTGTATGTGTTATGGTGTCGTCGTGTTATACTGTATGTGTTATGGTGTCATTGTGTTATACTGTACGTGTTATGGTGTTGTCATGTTGTACTGTTTGTGTTATGGTGTCATCGTGTTATACTGTATGTGTTATGGTGTCATTGTGTTGTACTGTACATGTTATGGTGTTGTCGTGTTGTACTGTATGTGTTATGGTGTCGTCGTGTTATACTGTATGTGTTATGGTGTCGTCGTGTTATACTGTATGTGTTATGGTGTCATCGTGTTATACTGTATGTGTTATGGTGTCGTCGTGTTATACTGTATGTGTTATGGTGTCATTGTGTTATACTGTACGTGTTATGGTGTTGTACTGTATGTGTTATGGTGTCATCGTGTTATACTGTATGTGTTATGGTGTCATCGTGTTATACTGTGTGTTATGGTGTCATCGTGTTATACTGTATGTGTTATGGTGTCATCGTGTTCTACTGTATGTGTTATGGTGTCATTGTGTTGTACTGTACATGTTATGGTGTTGTCGTGTTGTACTGTATGTGTTATGGTGTCGTCATGTTATACTGTGTCTTCTGTCGTCGTGTTATACTGTATGTGTTATGGTGTCGTCGTGTTATACTGTATGTGTTATGGTGTCATCGTGTTATACTGTATGTGTTATGGTGTCGTCATGTTATACTGTGTCTTCTGTCATCGTGTTATGCTGTATGTGTTATGGTGTTGTCGTGTTATACTGTATGTGTTATGGTGTCGTCGTGTTATACTGTATGTGTTATGGTGTCGTCGTGTTATACTGTATGTGTTATGGTGTCATCGTGTTATACTGTACATGTTATGGTGTTGTCGTGTTGTACTGTATGTGTTTTGGTGTCGTCGTGTTATACTGTATGTTTTATGGTGTCGTCGTGTTATACTGTACGTGTTATGGTGTTGTCGTGTTATACTGTACGTGTTATGGTGTCGTGTTGTACTGTACGTGTTATGGTGTCATCGTGTTATACTGTACGTGCTATGGTGTTGTCGTGTTATACTGTACGTGTTATGGTGTCGTCGTGTTATACTGTACGTGTTATGGTGTCGTCGTGTTATACTGTACGTGTTATGGTGTCGTCGTGTTATACTGTATGTGTTATGGTGTCGTCGTGTTATACTGTACGTGTTATGGTGTCGTCGTGTTATACTGTATGTGTTATTGTATTGTTGTGTCATGTTGTAATTTGTCGTTGTGTTATACTCTGTGTTATTGTATCGTTATACTGTGTCGTTGTGTTATACTGTATGTGTTATTGTCTTGTTGTGTTATACTTTGTGTGTTGTTGTGTCATGTTGTACTGTGTCGTGTTATACTGTATGCGTTATGGTGTTGTTGTGTCATGTTGTACTGTGTTGTGTTATACTCTGTGTTGTATCGTTGTGTTATACTGTATGTGTTTTTGTCCTGTTGTGTTATACTTTGTGTATTGTTGTGTCATGTACTGTGGCGTTGTGTTATACTGTATGCGTTATGGTGTTGTTGTGTCATGTTATACTGTGTCGTTGTGTTATACTGTATGTGTTATTGTGTCATTGCGTTATACTGTATGTGTTATTGTATTTTTGTGTTATACTCTGTGTGTTGTCATGTTATACTGTGTTGTATTATACTGTGTGTGTTTTTCGTCGTGTTATACTGCATGTGTTATTGTATCGTTGTGTTATACTGTATGTGTTATTGTATTGTTGTGTTATACTCTGTGTTTTTGTGTCATGTTATACTGTGTTGTATTATACTGTGTGTGTTTTTCGTTGTGTTATACTGTATGTGCTATTGTATCGTTGTGTTATACTGTATGTGTTATTGTATTGTTGTGTTATACTCTGTGTGTTGTTGTGTCATGTTATACTGTGTCGTTGTGTTATACTGTGTGTTATTGTATCGTTGTGTTATACTGTATGTGTTATTGTATTGTTGTGTTATACTTTGTGTATTGTTCTGTCATGTTATACTGTATGTGTTATGGTGTTGTTGTGTCATGTTGTACTGTGTTGTGTTATACTCTGTGTTGTATCGTTGTGTTATACTGTATGTGTTATTGTATTGTTGTGTTATACTCTGTGTGTTGTTGTGTCATGTTATACTGTATCGTTGTTATACTGTATGTGTTATTGTATCGTTGTGTTATACTGTATGTGTTATTGTATTGTTGTGTTATACTGTGTCGTTGTGTTATACTGTATGTGTTATTGTATTGTTGTGTTATACTCTGTGTGTTGTTGTCATGTTATACTGTATCGTTATTATACTGTATGTGTTATTGTATCGTTGTGTTATACTGTATGTGTTATTGTATTGTTGTGTTATACTCTGTGTTGTTGTGTCATGTTATACTGTATCATTGTGTTATACTGTATGTGTTATTGTGTCGTGTTTTACTGTATGTGTTGTTGTCTTGTGTTGAACTCTGTGTGTTGTTGTGTCATGTTATACTGTGTTGTTGTGTTCTACTGTATGTGTTATACTGTATGTGTTATTGTATCGTTGTGTTAAACTCTGTGTGTTGTTGTGTCATGTTATATTGTGTCGTTGTGTTATACTGTATGTGTTATTGTCTTGTTGTGTTATACTTTGTGTATTGTTGTGTCATGTTATACTGTGTCATTGTGTTATACTGTTTGTGTTATTGTGTCGTTGTGTTATACTGTATGTGTTATTGTATTGTTGTGTTATACTCTGTGTGTTGTCATGTTATACTGTGTTTAATTACACTGTATGTGTTTTTCGTTGTGTTATACTGCATGTGTTATTGTATCGTTGTGTTATACTGTATGTGTTATTGTATTGTGTAATACTCTGTGTTGTTGTGTCATGTTATACTGTATCATTGTGTTATACTGTATGTGTTATTGTGTCGTGTTTTACTGTATGTGTTGTTGTCTTGTGTTAAACTCTGTGTTGTTGTGTCATGTTATACTGTATGTGTTATTGTATCGTTGTGTTAAACTCTGTGTGTTGTTGTGTCATGTTATACTGTGTCGTTGTGTTATACTGTATGTGTTATTGTATTGTTGTGTTATACTCTATGTGTTGTTGTGTCATGTTATACTGTATCGTTGTTATACTGTATGTGTTATTGTATCGTTGTGTTATACTGTATGTGTTATTGTATCGTTGTGTTATACTGTATGTGTTATTGTGTTGTTGTGTTATACTCCGTGTGTTGTTGTGTCATGTCATACTGTGTCGTTGTGTTATGCTGTGTGTGTTATTGTATTGTTGTGTTATACTCTGTGTGTTGTTGTGTCATGTTATACTGTGTCGTTGTGTTATACTGTATGTGTTATTGTATTGTTGTGTTATACTCTGTGTGTTGTTGTGTCATGTCATACTGTGTCGTTGTGTTATACTGTGTGTTATTGTATTGTGTTATACTCTGTGTGTTGTTGTGTCATGTTATACTGTGTCGTTGTGTTATTGTATTGTTGTGTTATACTCTGTGTGTTGTTGTGTCATGTTATACTGTATCGTTGTTATACTGTATGTGTTATTGTATCGTGTTATACTGTATGTGTTATTGTATCGTTGTGTTATACTGTATGTGTTATTGTATTGTTGTGTTATACTCTGTGTGTTGTTGTGTCATGTCATACTGTGTCGTTGTGTTATACTGTGTGTTATTGTATTGTGTTATACTCTGTGTGTTGTGTCATGTTATACTGTGTCGTTGTGTTATTGTATTGTTGTGTTATACTCTGTGTGTTGTTGTGTCATGTTATACTGTATCGTTGTTATACTGTATGTGTTATTGTATCGTGTTATACTGTATGTGTTATTGTATCGTTGTGTTATACTGTATGTGTTATTGTATTGTTGTGTTATACTCCGTGTGTTGTTGTGTCATGTCATACTGTGTCGTTGTGTTATACTGTGTGTGTTTTTCGTCATGTTATACTGCATGTGTTATTGTATTGTGTTATTGTGTGGTGTGTTGATACTGTACGTGCTATTTTAAGCACCGATACAGTAGGGCGTCACATCATGCTCGGGAGGCACAGACAAGGCAGGCCCGTGTGTCAGGGCAAACTGCGGCCCAGGGTCGGACAGACAGGGCGAGGCGGTGCGTCTGTGGCCGCGGGGACGTGGCTCAAAGCCAAACAGTACGGAGTGGAGAGGGGGGTGGGTGTGGTGGATGCGGCTGTGAGAGGATCCGCAGCACCGCATCCTCATCGTTCTCCTCTATTTCTTCTCTCCTGCGATGTGCCTTGTCTCTACATTCTTCATCGATGCAGAGTTGAGGTGTGCAGGTAATTAAAGTTCAACACACAGGTAACCAAAATATATATATATATATATATATATATATATATATATATATATATATATATATATATATATATATATATATATAGTTATTGCAACACAAGATCCAGCGCAATCCGACTTCTTCTTGTTTAACCTTCGGAGGGCGAGACCTTTGCCTTTCTTCTTTCACAAGCTCCATTGTTCTGTACAGTTGTTCAATTACCCCCTTTTACGGTGGAATTATCACGCAGGAGTGAAAAGACCTTTTATTTCCATCTTGGTCTTAAATATTACAGGAAAGTCTTTCGTGGTTTGCACCTAAATATCCATAAAACTTTATTTTGTTCTTCGAATTAAATGCTTTGCTGCTGTTGTTATTCCAATGCTCGGTGTTGGTCCAACGTCACCAGACCGATAAGACAAAGTGAAGGTGTGACGTCACGAGTCCAGACGTGCACCTGTGAAAGCCGGAAAGGATGCACTCACGTGACACGGGTCCCCAAAGTACGAGCGGGAACAGGAGGAAAGTGAAACAAACTGAGAGCTATACAAGCACGTTTAATCAACTCGCGGTGGGGAAGAGGGAGGGTACCGTCGGGCATTGTCTGTGCATCCACGATGGTCTACCCGAAACGGCAGGTCCCTGCTGCAGAAAGATGTTTGGCAAGGATTACACTCGGCGCTTTGCAATTGGAACGTAGATATTGTTTTTTGGGAAGAATAAATACATCGAGTGTGTAAATAATCAAATCGTATTCCAAATGTATCTCCATCACCAAAATGGTTCCCGCTCGACGTTCAGCAAATGCGAAAGACGTCGTCGGATAACGAAGGAAGTCGATATTTCGTTTTCAACCCCCGTGTTGCTCGGCCCTCTTTGTCCACAGTTTTGGCCAAAGCCCATTCCATGGGGCCGACCGCTGAGACCCAACGACCAATGAGCATAGACCTTGGTGGAATTTATGACCGGGCAGGCGGCCAAAGGAAACAGAGCTCCGTATGGAAGATGTTCAGTCATTCTGCCTGTTACGAACACAGCCTGTGCTGACGATTCCTTCCTTTTGCTCAGTTTCAACCAACGAACCCATCACAACCCCACGGACACAACTTTTCATCACGACGTGAAGGGTTGTGCTCCGCTCGCTGCTTGCACGTGCACGGCACTGTGTGGGAGTTCGGGGGCATTGCATCACTCCTCGGGTAATGGTAACCCAAGGTTATACGAGCAAAGGACGGGGAACGGTCATCACGATGGAGACGTTGATTGGCCGAAGGAAAAGGTACCGCACACAGAAATAACCGCAATAAAGCATGGGGGAGTAAACGCACGGAACAGATGAATGGTTTGGTTTGTATCCGAAACAAAATCGACCTGCAATACCTTAGCCGACAATCGTCCTGTAATCCTTCACCGAACTCGTCATCAGCATCACTCCGACCGGGCACACGATCATCACTCGTGGCCAACATGTTACAGAATGCACCGCCACACTTGGGAATTGGACCGGCTCTCGTCTCAATGTCCAACAGATGACTGGTACAGATTGTGTAAGATCGTTTCAAGAAATCTGGTCACTTTTGGTGAGCTTGGTTGCGTCCAAAAGGATTGTCTGGGTGGATAGCTCTTGATGTCCCTCATGTTTCCATTACAAACGGTCCCGGATCCCAAATCTTTGGTGCTTTCTTGAGGGAGCTAAGGATACACGGTTCATGCCGACACTTTTCAAGACGCACCGACATACCTGGTGACGTGTGCATCACGTGATTCCAATTCACGCCCTTTGTGACGTGTGCATCACGTGATTGTAATTCATGAGCATATTCGGAGGAGCAGTACGTGGCAAAGCAGCAAATCGATTTTTTGCAGCTCGCTTGAGGAACGATTACATGTCGGTAGATATCAATTGTAAAAAAACAAAACTAAATGCAAATCATATGTAGCTACCGATGGGGACCGGGCGTAGTGGCGTGCGCCTGTAATCCGGATACTCGGAGGCTTGGGTTGGAGGATCGCTTGAAGACGGGAGCTCTGCACTGGGCCGCGCAATGAGAGGGTGTAGGGCAGCCTGGAATCATGGCGAAACCCAATCCTTATCCCTGTGTCGTAAGAGGCGACCAGGGTTGCGTCAGGAAGGGCATCCGGCGTAAAACCTATGCCAAATCAGTATGCGGATCATAACGGATGATCCGCTGTGGCGACCCCTAACGGGAGCAGCCGAAAGATGAACAACAACATGTAGCTACCGATGGATGAATAATATCCATGTGATAATACTTATAGCCTCTCCGTAAACGTCTCGTTAATTCCCACGAGCCGTCACAAGCTCTTCATTTATCCCATTATAGAATTTCATTTTACTCATCCTTCTCTCCCAAGTCTATTCATAGTCCCTTAACTCACACTACCCAGGTCGCATTCCCCCTACCACACTCAACATCTTTCACTCACTGTGACGCAGCCCCTCTGGTCAACCACCATGCTTAGCCTTATAATGGACACAGGTAGATGCCAATTGACCCATCATGCGTGTGAGGAGGACCGTGGACACAGGTAGATGCCAATTGACCCATCATGCGTGTGAGGAGGACCGTGGACACAGGTAGATGCCAATTGACCCATCATGCGTGTGAGGAGGACCGTGGACACAGATAGATGCCAATTGACCCATCATGCGTGTGAGGAGAGCCATGGACACAGATAGATGCCAATTGACCCATCATGCGTGTGAGGAGGACCGTGGACACAGATAGATGCCAATTGGCCCATCATGTGTGTGAGGAGGGCCATGGACACAGGTAGATGCCATTTGGCCCATCATGCGTGTGAGGAGGACCGTGGACACAGGTAGATGCCAATTGGCCCATCATGCGTGTGAGGAGAGCCATGGACATAGGTAGATGCCAATTGGCCCATCATGTGTGTGAGGAGAGCCGTGGACACAGGTAGATGCCAATTGGCCCATCATGTGTGTGAGGAGGGCCATGGACACAGGTAGATGCCATTTGGCCCATCATGCATGTTCTTCCACATCCCATCATTTCAATTCATCGTTGATGATACTAGTAACTCAGATATTCTTCACCCTCCCTCGTCGTACTATGGGGACTAATCCACACTCAGCATTATCTGAACTACAGAAACGGTTTCACTTTCTGCCGTTGATTAATTGTACAGAGAACATTAAATATAATATAAACAGTAGATATAATTGTGCCGATACACAACTTGATCTTCTTTTATTACCTTCTCATTACCCACCGAAGGTGGACGGAGGTTATATTTTCACCTGTCTGTTTGCATGATGTTTCAAAACGTTGTGGACGGATTCAGACGAAACTTGGTGGACAGCTTGGGTGTGTGACAAGGACGAATTAGTGAGATTTTGATGAAGATGCAGATCGAAATACGAGAAATTTTAAAGTCATTCTTCACAATTAAAAGATAGGGCCAAAAAGGATATATAGAGGGTTTTCAGAGCGATCCCATAATGCAGTGTGTGCCGCCATGTTGGTTGTATTCACTTCTCTGGCAATGGTTGCATTAGTAGCTCTACAATCTAGCACGTTTATCTCGTTAATTATTTGGCCAAGTTTGGCCTTCTTTACCTTTTTTTGCTTGTTTAGCTTGCCAACCAATATGGTGCCGTGCGCGACATTATGAGTACTTGACCCCTCTATAGCATGATATTTCAAATAGTTGTGGATGGATTATGAGAAAACTTGGTGGATGAGTGGGATCGGTGATGGGAACGAGCCGATTAGATTTTGTTTGAGGTACGGATTCAGATACGGCCCATCAGTGGGATAGAAAACGTAAACTGTTCAGCCTAGCAGAGGGATGCACTTCACGGAGTGCCCTTCTAATTTTTTTTACTGCATTTCAGCATCTATATTCTTATTGTACATTTTTCATTAAATTTACTGTTGACTACTCGAATCAAAACTTTCCAGAAAAGCTAAAATGTTTCTATTTCCCGCACTTGTAATTTATGGACCTTATATTGTTAATAACTAAAATGATATATCAGTGCCCCTTTCACTATGCCTCTGTTGGCTTAATAGTTAGGGTGGAGGGCTTTGGATCCCAGGGTCTTGAGTTCAAATCCTGCTCATCTGTTGAATTAATACCAGGTGGGGTTAACTCGGCCTGTCATCCTTCCGAGGTCAGCAAAATGAGTCCCAGCTTGCTGGTACCCTGTGTCGGAGTGACGACCCGTCCAGGAATGTGCCCAAAGAGCCAAGAAGACTACTTAAGCAGCACCAACGCTCTGCATCGAGTTTTGTCCCAATCTCTTCCTCCTCCCTTTTCAATGAAAGTTTCTGCCTGTTTTCCAGATGACCGGTCTCTGGCTGGCTTGGCCAGTCTATGCCCTGGCCTGGCCTCTTTCTTATCCTCGTTTTTTTCATGTGGATTTAATTGCTTGACGGCCATATGTAGCTGTGCAGTGATTACGTGGACGGTTCGTCCCTGTCGTTTGTGTCCTGTCACGGTGTTTCTCCAATCTTGTCTCCGTTTCTGCAAAGGCTGCAACTCGAGAAGTAAATAACGACATCAAAAAGCAGATCCTTCTTTATCAATGACCTTTTCACCTCCTCGGTTTAAAAAAAAAAAACAACAAAAAAACTACCAGTTATGGATAACGAGCAGCCCAAAACCACCTACGCTTCATTCTGCCGTGGATTATATGGTAACTCAGGCACTGGATTCAGGAAAAGTGTTTTGGTTTCACAGAGTTTGTTTTAACTCACTGTGAACCCACATGGCCTATGGAATTAAACGCTGGAAAATGCTTTGGCCTGGGTGTGTCTCTCCAGCCTGTATTTGAGTCGTGGAAAAGAACACAGAATATGATGCCGAATGTTAACTACTTATTTAACGGCTCCAATTATTCCTACACTCTTGTGGGATTGATCAAGAAACATTTTTACATCCAAGTCTTTCACGAACCGACTGACCAGGTCTGTGTTCAACTGAAGGTGATTTGGGTAGGAACTTATCTTTTGAGGATGCTGGAGATAACTCATCCAGTCTCGGTGAAAGACACCGTGATATCTTTAACGTCCACCAACTAATGCAAGCAGTCGGGACGACCAGTTTGTTTTTCAAATGGGCGGCATGTATATCGATACCTCGTCCTGTCTGCGAAACAATAGGATGGACAGTTTATAGCTTGGTCATGATTCCAACCCAGGGTAGATACCTCATTCGTGAGAGCGCATTCCTCCAATCAACGATTTCTAACCTTAATATTGACTCTAACCCCAACCCTCAACACTAACTCACTCGGTGCTATATTAAGGCTTTTAAGCTGTGGTATAATAATTTTCCACCAAGGTGAATACTGCACACTGTTCCTATGGAGTCCTTTGTTGATGACTTGAAACATTGGCTACATCGCCCAGAAGCAATTGCAAAGACATACTGCTGCTCACCATGTCCTATCCCACCTCCGTGCACTGGAAGACCCTCTCTCAGTATTTGCACCACGTCCCTACATGAACCCAGACTGGGGCGTGGATGATCGAAGGGGAGCCTCTCCTACCATGTGGGCGTTCCTCGCATGAACACGACCTCAGTTTTTTGGTTTACAACTAGAATGAAACGAAATCGTGAGATTATCTCCGCCACACGAATGAAAACCAACTGCCTGTATGATGTCCATGGAGAGTGAAAATTGTGCAAAATCCTTGATGTCTTTGTCCGTTGACTTTGCGCAACATGGTGACCCGATAATAATTTTGAGAGCCTTTAAAGACCGGGTCCATGCACTCTGATGTGAAATAATATGAGCAGTCTAAATCCCATTTGGAGATGACACGAGTGAACCAAAAGAAAGATAATTTGGAGAACAGTGGCAAAGTTTGGCTTTTGACATTGGGAGCAGGAGCACAGCACCGCCATTTCATCTCAAAGGGCAGGAGCGTCATGGTTTGAAATGCCATCTTGTTTTCTCAATTCATCAGGCAGCCACCTCTTCACAATCATATGTGTCTTGCGACCTCAAAGGCACCAGCAAACAAACACAACAGTCTCATGTATCGGCACGTTTTGTTCATTGCTTTAGTGCCGATCAGTTTTGTTGCCCATCACAGGAGTTGGCTCAGAGGTTGTGGAGATAAGATGGTCCGGTGGAGGAGAAAATGGTGCCTGAGGTGGGTTTGAGGGAAAGGGGAAGGTGAGATAGAGGTGGGAGAGGTGGAGGGAAACAGTCAGGGCAAACATGGAAGAAGCCATGCTGAGAAGAAAGGAAATTTGGTGTCAGTGCACGCATAGTGATAAGACTAATCGACCGGCTCTTGAAAAGAAAATGGACGAAAACTAGACACGTCAAAGAGAACACCGTCTACATACAGACAAAGGCCACCATCGTGTGCACGAAGGTGTCCCTGTGCTGATGATGGCCTGCAGCTCCACGGACCCTACTGGTGGAATTTAACGCCGCTAATGAGAAATGCAAGGGGGTTGCTCTGCTGGTTCGCCATCTCACCCCCGTTAGCGATTTGAGGATCAAAGTCAGGGGAGATTGTGAAACCTGGACGCCCGTGCTTTTTTCTCCGTTACCAGTGACAGAGATCAATAGAGGGATAGAACATAAAAGCAAATGTCTTCACTTGACAAGCTGGCATCAGTCAGATCTCGCTAACGTGGCAGGATCGAATGCAGGTTCTCCGAGGCCTTGGGTATTCTGTATTGTTTATTTATTAGCCTTGCTGCAAACATTGTGCGATTAATGTACCAGCTCCTGTTTGATGTGAAGAACAAATGAACTCATCATGAGCCATAGAACATGTACGTCAGCCTCAAAGCTCAGTCCAAATATATTGTCTGTTTTATATATATATATATATATATATATATATATATATATATATATATATATATATATATATATATATATATATATATATATATATATATATATATATATATATATATATACATACATATATCAGTGTGACCACTCCTTGGCTTTTTTCACAAGATCTTGGCTATTTGTTGTTCACCTTGGTGTCTTGGTTTTCTATAGGTTTTCTTGGCGTATAGGTTATCTATTATCATCGCTTTTCCGAAACCTTGTGAATTCTTGGCTTTTTTCATTGGCTCACCTTGGCATTTATGAAAATGAGGAGTGGTCACACCGGTATATATATATATATATATATATATATATATATATATATATATATATATATATATATATATATATATATATATATATATATATATATATATATATATATATATATATATATACGGAATGAATAGGGCACCTGGTGGAGACACTGTAACGTGTTTACAGTGTGTTTGTTGTTCCTGAGCTCGGGTAAAGGGTCACCGAGTGCTTGTGCTGAACGATTGCATGAGGAATGAGGGATGAGATGAGTGAATATTTCGAGAGATTTCTTAGCTCATGCACTTGATGTGGCATTTATCATTTAAGATTCTGGCCTGCAAGGTGAGATAGAGGTGAGGCAACTCATGGGAACATATCTTTTAAGCAATCGACGGTACGAGTATTTGGGTTTCGACTGACCAGTTCACTCCACTGTAAGAACCCAAATGGTTTGTATATCCACATTAAGACATAAGACAAATGAGCTAATCAACACTCCCTTCAGGAATTGGAACCGATCTTTATCAAAACTTATTTTATATATATATATATATATATATATATATATATATATATATATATATATATATATATATATATATATATATATATATATATATATATATATTTTGTTGTAGATTTCCGCCCGCTGGCGTGCGATTGACCGCGTCTAACCAATAGCGGTCGCTTCGCCCACCGAACGGACAATCCCATTGCGGCTTTCCGGATCAACGCTGGAAACCAGCCACGGGTGAATTTTTAACCACACCACAACCTTGTCCGCACTCTACCCGCGTGCTACAGGGTCCGATCGCCAAATCTTCGATTTACTTAATTATTCGCGCGGTAAGGTTACCGAGAGATTGTACCTCAATGGGACCACTTGGAAACGAGCCGCTTAAGCAGCTTGCTTCCTTTTGGGATAACCGAGCGGGGTATTATCGCACAGTCCCCTTGGACCCGATCACTTTACCGGCTATTAAGAAACCAACTATTTATTCCGATCTCAATACGGCAGTTCAATGAGGGAATGGACGCAACGAACAGGTTTACATTCACACAAGGACATTTATTATAATAAAGCACGTATGCAATTAAACAAGGCAAAACACGTATGCAATTATACAAGCAACAAAAGCACGACAAAAGAACTACGACCGTCAATACGAAATGCAATGCAAACATTTGCAGCACACAAAGCACTTAACAATTTCCTACTTATTAGGCGAGCCCACGGATATACGTATGCACATACACATACCCAAGAAATGGTGGCAGAGGCCTTTAATAACGGGCTCCAGCTCGGAGGACAGGTCAGCTGAAACCCAGAACCTATCTCGAACCTCTCAACCTCGTGTGGTCTTCAAGTTGTTCGGACCCAGGCTCCAGCAAGAGCGAGCTGGATCCAATCGCCATGAGCCGCGATCCTGTATATACAACCGCACTAGAAATCGAAGTGTCAACATCACCGTCATACCGAAGAAAAAAAACAAACAGGGAGTTTGGAACACTGATGCTAACCATTACATTGACGTGTTTAGACTTGTGAGTAATGTACAAGTAACGTTTGTCGACGTGTGTCAACGATCGCGTAGCGTGCCTAAAACTTATGCCAGCGTATGCGGAATGTGTGTCATACGTCGAGTACGTCGAGAAATTTTCAACATGCTGAAAATTTCTCGGCGTATGACGACGTATGCCAGCATGCTATTAACGTATACAAAACTTACCCATAACGAATTCGACGTGTGCCAGCTTGGTTCGGCAAATTTTTCATACGTTGGCATACGCTGGCTAAAACGTCAAGGTGTGACAGCGGCTTCACACTTCGATGTCTAGTGCGGTTATGATTTGAATCGTCGAGCCGCAGCCTATGAATAGCCTACGCCACGTGATCGTCGGCGATACGCTGCTGCGCGCTATGCATAAGTTCGACTATCGTTGGGCAGAGGTTGTGAAAGCCGACAACACGCTCAGCATTCGTTGGTATAAGTTATCAATATGTGATTAAAACGTTCTGTGTACGTTACTAATACGTTATGCATACGTCCAACACGTTATAATACGCCCAAAACTTTTTTTAAAACATCAATGGTTCAGCGTACGCCAGCGTTTTACATACATTTTGAGACCTTGCCATACGCTGGCTAAAACGTCAAGGTGTGACAGGGGCCTTAAGATGAGCCGAAACGATGGAGGCGGTTTTAATTTTATAAACCAAGGGTGGCGGT
>NC_140974.1:31515755-31598255 GCF_056783735.1 Eptatretus burgeri | reverse complement strand
CTCAAGTGGACGATTTCCTCACATTTCCTACAACAAAAAACAAAATGTCCTCACACTTCCTCGCACTCTCACTATGTCTCTCCGAAAGGACCGTTTTGAAACCTTCCCTCACCCCATCTACTTTCTCATCAATCCTCTGGAAGAAGTCTTTTCATTCAAGCTTCTGGGTCTCACTATCTGCCATGATCTTTCTTGGGAAGATCACATTTCAAACCTGACCACCAAAGACAGTCACCGACTGGGAATTCTCCGTCGTGCGAAGTCCTTTCTCGGCCCACCTGAGCTCCTGACCACATACAAAGCCTTCCTCCGCAGCCTGATGGAGTACAGCTCTCCCCTCTGGGCTGGTGTTTCTGCCTCTCACCTTTCTTGGCTTCACGCTGTGGAAACCAAGGCATTTCGGCATTTCGGATTATTGGTATCTCCCGCGGTGAGACTGAGTCTTAGGGCCTCTCACTCTCTCACTGCAGGCAAGTCGGTGGTCTTTCTGTCTTCTACCGTCTCCTCTCCAGTCTCGCCCCCCCCCTGCTGTGTCTGGAATCTCTACCCACAATATCCGCAGGGCACTCAAAGTCCACCAACAACCCCCTTCTAGTAAAACTACCAAAATCACGACTCACTGCTCACCTTCACTCTTTCATTCCTCTTTTTACCCACCTTTGGAATAAACTCCCTCACTCTGTTCAATCCCATTCTTCCCTCCAGATCTTCAAAACAGCTGTTCACCACCATCTCTTACTTCCCCCATCCAAAACCTTGATCTTTTCTTCCCCAACCTTTTTCTTTTCTTAATCCATCCCAAGCCCACCTCCTTCAAATTCCCCGCTTTCCTTCCTGAAAGTCCCTGTAATGTCCATCTTGTATTCCCCATGTTTCCCACCCCATCCCTCTCCCTTCCACAGATCTCCTCATGTCTCTGTTCCCCACTGTTTTGTCCTTCCCACTCCCACCCCTCTTGGCTCATGCCCCCCTTGCTGTGTGTTTTGTGTTAGCTCTCATAGGAGCCTCGACAATGTGCACACACACAAAAAAATCGGATTGAGAGACAATGTTCAAAGGCACTTTGGATAGACAGACGAGTGAAAGTTTCAGTAACTTGTATCTAATTGAAGACAGTATGTGAGATGATGACGAAAAACAAACTTATAAAGACCCTTGCTTGAAGGCAACAATTAATCATGCAGGAGGTTCAATTCCAGTTTGGGGGTGCATGTCCTCAAGACAATGGTGTTGGTGGTAAAATTGATGGTATATTGACTGCATCAAGATACAACCAAGCTTGAATCCACCATGCTATCCACAATGATGCAAGACAATTATTGGTCGAATGTTCATCTTCTGGCAATATAATGATCAAAAGCATTCAGCTGGAATCCTGAGAATAATTCACAGACCGGTGTTTGTGGGTTTGTTTGTCGCGTGACTCCTACAGTTCTGGGCCAAATACATCCAGACTTGTTACATGTGGGGGGGGGGGGGGTGGGATGCAAATTCTCCCTGTAAATGTGTATCATGTTGCGCCACCTCCAGACTGTCTGTCCCTGCCTTGTTTCCCTCTGATGCTAATGCAGTAGCTGTGGTGGCTGCGGGTGTGCTTGTTCTCTTTTGAATGGAAGGGAATTGTGTGAGAGGCAGAAAGAAAGAACAATAGGGAAACAAAGAGATCGAGAAACAAAAGTGAAAGGAAACTAGAAGGGCACTCGGTCGAGTGCACACCTCCGCCACGTAATGCCTGATCCACGAGAACATATCGAGCCCAATACATTTTTGAAATATCATGCTATCCAGTACTACATCGTTTTTGGCCCTATCCCTCAATGGTGAAGAATCACTTTAAAAATTAAATAATTCTCGTATCCAGATCCAGATCCGGATCTTCACCAAAATTGAATCAATTCTTCCTTGTCACACACCGAACATGTCCACCAAGTTTCATCCAAATACATTCACAACTTTTTGAGATATTGTGCTATTTATCATTTTTGGCCCTATCTCTCAATGGTGAAAAATCACTTTAAAAATTATAGTAGTCGGATCTGGATCTTCACCAAAATCTCACCAATTCGTCCTTGTCACCCATCGAACCTGTCCACAAAATTTCATCCGGATCCGTTCGCAACTTTTTGAGATATCCTGTGCACAAACAGACAGAAAGGGGTGAAAACATAACCTCCTTCACCTTCGCTGGCGGAGGTAACTGGAGAAATAGAAAAGGAAAGGGAACAAAACCATATCATTCTGCTCACATGTGCAACGCATATTTGTCACATAAACACGACTGACCTATTTTCTAAGCAGAATACTAAACAAATATTTATGTGTTTATGCTTTTACCTTAACCCCAGGGGTCGGGGAGGGGGAGAGTGGTGCACCAAGTCCACCCAGCGTTCACAAACGCCACAATATCTAATGTAAACACAAACACCTGTTGCTCACACCTCAACCTTGCACGTATCAAGCCCAGGATTGACCGTAAAGTATGAATGCAGCAGGTAATTTGAGGGCAAGTCGATTTAATACTGGCTCAGTTGTATAATTCTTGCTTCCAATTAATGGGGATGACTAACGACTGGCAAAAGGGCTGTAAGGGTTGCTTTTAAGTAGGAAGGAAAGAACACAAGGCAAAGTAAGTTTGGAGTAGCTCGTGGATGTATGAGTGTTATAACGTTGGTGCGGGAAAGGGGTGGGGTGGTATGGGTGATGGAAGAAAAGTATTGAACCAATTTATATTCACCCTCCTACCCACCTTCGAATCATGAATGGTTCCTAAGCTGCTTGACTTTAAAATGTCACATGGGTGGTAGATGAGAAATAAAACTTTGGTGTCAGGCAAAAATCGGAACCATTATTTATTTGAGCTTTTCACAACAGATGGCACCCAGACCTGCTCACAAAGCTGTCTGTCGGTGGTGTTAAAGGGTCCTTCCTTCAACTTGTTTTGCTGACTTCCTCTGTGTACGCAAGCAGCTCTCGATGGTATTTCCTCTGCTCTTTCGTTGGAAACTCCCACTGCAAGGTAGTATATTGGGACCTACTCTGTTCGTTATGGATGCGTTATGGACCACTTTTCAGATGATTCCATCCTGTGCTGGACAGTACCCCCATCAAATTGACAGGTATCTCGGAGGTATCTGTTGCCATGGAGAAAATAACTGCCCATCTCACGAGAATATGTCCTTCAATGCTAGAATATGTCCAAAAAAGAACAAATCAGTGTCCCTCCATGAAGGTCTTCTCATCAATGCTCTAAGCTAATAGTGCAAGCAACCTCCAGCTAAAGTCGAATCTCTGGAGGTCTTGAGCCTTACCATCAGCCACAACACTTCCTGAGTGGACCATGTATCCAAACTGACCTTCTGGTTGGCACGTCACCTTGGAGTTTACATTGAGCCAAGCTTTTCGGGGCAACCCCCAGTTTCTAATGGTGTATACAGTGCAACATACTGCACGTCTTCCTGCTGTAAGCTGATGCCTCCCTCCTCGCTCCTGCAATTTGTACAACCCCAGGCCCTCGGCCTCATAGGTATCTTCCATTAGAAGGCTCAGACAGTGCATTCTCCTGTCTCTCTGTTGGCAGGCTGCTCGTCTGGCAGTCCTCCATCACCTTTCTCGTCTCAGTCCTCTCACCTTGTCTTCCCTCCGGCCATCATCTCCCCCAAGTAGCACAACTTCATCGCATGGTTCATTCCTTGGTGTATCATCACATAGCCCCACGAAGTCCTAGCGTTCTCTCCATCTCCACTCCTTCATTGTCCTTTTCTCTGGTCTGTAGAATCACCTCTCTGAGTATGTCTTGTCTTGCTCTTCCTTTTAAACTCTCAAGACCACAACACAAAGCCTCTCATACTATCCACCGTGCCCGTCAACGATCTCTTTTACTCTCACTGACTCTACCCTCCCCTCTACTCGGAGCTCAGCTTTTGCATACTGTTATTGTTTGTCTGTTTTTTCCTTCACTACCTGTACACATCCACACTGACATTTTAATTTTTTACCAAATGCCCATTTTTGTACAATTCTTCCATGAGAATTGATCTGTATGAAAACATAGATTTTTAAATGTTGAATTCACAAGTTATTTTTCAATCTCAAACGGCTTAGGCAAGGTAGATTGAATATCAGAAGATTAAATATTGAATTGCCTGTCAGCATTCCTTCACTCCAAATCTACAAACGACTCCATCCCGCAATGCTTGAAAATCACTGCATCCCTTGATTCCTATCAATAAATGATGTCATGATCGTAAGGTTGTTCCACCACAGAACTAGACCGATATGAAGAATTATGGAGTGAATACATGGGTTCCTCAGCACTACGAGCATACTTTTGGTCTTGAATTTTACTGATATATATATATATATATATATATATATATATATATATATATATATATATATATATATATATATATATATATTGTCAAGGATTGTGCGACAGATGTGGTGTTACTGTCAGCAATTATAAGAGTGGAAGAGATAAAGCTTGCTGGCAGACATCGAGAACAAATTCGACTCGAGAGGTGGTTTTAGCCATGTTTGCCCACAGACATTCAGCGGACAAGGCGTGCCTTATTGACGGGGAGCAGTGGGCATGGAGAGTAGGTGTGGTCCGACCTCTCAGCACCTATCGCGTCCCTCGTCTCGCCTGCCTGCACTCACTCTCACGCATGGCTCGTGGAACATGCTAATGCACATACGGCAGAATGAAGTGCAGGGTGATATGAGGTGAGACTATGCGCGAAGCGAGGCCGTTCCTCACTCCCCACCGCTCGCTAGCCAAGGCTGCGTGCTGCGGATGAGATGGTGGACGCGTGAGTAGCATAGACAGTAGGAAGTCCTACATGCGGAGACACCTCTGCAGTGCAGTGGATACAGCAAGTCTCGTTTATTCATTTCTGTCTCGAAATTGCACCTCCTGGGAGAGCTGAAAGGCACAACCAGTGTGACCACTTCTCATTTTCATAAATGCCAAGGTGAGCCAATGAAAAAAGCCAAGAATTCACAAGGTTTCGGAAAAGCGATGATAATAGAAAACCAAGACGCCAAGGTGAACAACGAATAGTCAAGATCTTGTGAAAAAAGCCAAGGAGTGGTCACACTGGGCACAACCAACAAAGGAATCTTCTGATGAGCTGAAGATGTTTCCACAAATCTTGAGCTGAAATGGATCAATGAGTAAACTGAAGTGGGCTATTATGATCAGTCAGAGGAGCCGGACTCTCGATGCATCTCATTTTCCTGTGCAACTTCAGCAAATCATTCCCTCTCCATGTGACATGGATATTAAATTTCAATTGCTTCTGAGTTTTTTTTTTTCATGTTTTATGCAGTTCTCCTTCATCCTCCAGCCATCTCAGCTCTCCGTCCAGCATATGCATCTCTCGGTCATTCACACCTGTCCTGCAAGAAATACCTTTCCCTGTTCACCCACCGCAAGTTTGAACTCGACGCTATCCTCAATTTTTGCAGAACCCCATTTTGTCAGCCTGAGTCCTTTATCTTGAGCTCTTCCCTACGTGCCTTCAAGTCTGATTGCCACTGCCACCTCATAGTCCTCCCCATTTCCACTATCGAGCTCTACGACCCCCTCCAAGACCTCGCGCTGGTGCATCAGTTTATTATCATCAATCTGTTTTCCCTTTCTCCACATTTTACCTGTTATTATATTGTTGTGAATCTGGAAGCCATGAGCACACAACATACAGGTCCTATAGAACAGTTATATCGGTAAGTATGTGTTTTAGTTAGGGTCCCCATCCCTTGTTTCATGGGTGAATAAATGTAGATGCGCTGTGAGTTATTATCCCCCGCCAACCAACGAAGTTGGCGGGGGATATAGAATTGGGTTCTGTCCGTCCGTCCGTCACATTTCGTTTCCGGAGCTTAACTACAAATCCCCTCAACATATATTTACGAAATTTGGAACACATATCAAGCAAGTGGTGAACTGGTGCCTTTTGATATTTTCTAATTGATAGGTTACATGGTTTGGCAGCCATGTTGGATTCAATAAAATATTAAATAATGTTTTCTCTGGAATCACATAACCTAACGAAGTGAAAATTTGCAACTATCATCTTCCATCATGTCTGCATACATAGTAAAAATTATGACATCACAAGTCACATGGTTTGGTGGCCATCTTGGATAGAAAAACACACCTCATCCGATTAACACGAAACTTCACACATGTATTCCACTGGAGGATTGGAGGCAGAATGTAAATTTATGATGTTATAGGTCATATGGTTCGTCAGCCATCTTGGATTGAAAATTAATAAATTTTTAAAATCTTCTTCTCTAGAACGGCTGGACAGATTGAGGCAAAATTTCATATACACTTTTCCCCAAGACATCCTTTCAGAAGTTTGTAAATTTCTAATTGATAGGTCACATGGTTTAGTGGCCATATTGAATTTACCCTAAAACCTTCAAACATCTTCTCCAGAACGGCTGGTCAGATCAAGGGGAAACTTCACATGCATATTGCACACGCTTAGGGAATATAAGTTTGTAAATCCTCATTTACTATGGCGGGGGATATCGAAGACTTTGTCCTCAACGGATGCTAGTTTTACATCAACTACAACAACAACTACGGCTCCTAAATCTCCAACTACAACAACAATAACCCTCTGCTCCTGGCATTCTCCGCGTGCTCGCTGGTATGCGGGCGTGTTCGGAATGCGTTCTGGGATGGAATTCCATTCCAAAATATGGACATGAATCGGTTCGCTTGGACCGCGCCCGAGAGTGAGTCACGCTTGAGCGAACCGCGCCTGAGAGTGGGTCACGAGGAGCGAACCGCGCCCGAGAGCGATAAAAGGGACGTCGAGCGAGAGAATAGAGAGATCGGGAGAGCGAGGGAATCGGCCAGAGCATCAGGATCTGCGGAAGCATCAGAATCTGGCAGAGCGCGTGAGGATCTGCTGGAGCTCGGAGGGGAAGACGCATCTCTCGAGGCTGGGCGAAAGGCATCTCGTCGCTGGCATGCTCGGGTTCACGGCTTGTTTCGTGGCTGGCGTAGTCCGCGTCTGGCTGCCCTGGTTCCTTCTTGGCCGAATGGTGCTCCGGGAAGGTGCGGACGTCGAGCCGCGTGGTGCGGCCAGGTAGCCTGCTATCTTCTCGTCCCTCGGCTCGTCTTCGCTCTGAGCCGAAGGGATGATAAAGACCACTTTGGGTCCGTTTATTTTGGGTGTGCGTCTGCGTGTGGGCCCATCTGTAAGTAGGAATTGTTTAAGTGCTCTGTGCTGTACATACTTGCATCTCCATAGTCGGATAACTCAGCTTCTTGCGTGCTTCCCCCTTTTCCCCATTATAAATAAATACATTTGTTAAATGTATCAGCTTGTTGCTGTGTTTCCTCCATTGGCTTAGCCTGACGCGTGTTGGAGAATTAGCAAGGCCGTTGTTGCCGCCATAAGGGGACATTTGGACCGACCGATCTCGGTGATCATCCGCTCGGGTCGCACACGGTTCGAGCACGCTGGCGGCTCGTTCTGTACGAGCGCCGTCGAGGGTGTGAATCCTCGTAAGATCGGCACGTGGTCTTCTCGGTATTTTGAAGATTGGCAAATAACCCTGAACCACGTGGTGGATTTCTTGACAATTCACGGTCCTGTGAGGGACCCGTACCTTTCGGAGTTCTCCGGAAAGGTACAATCTAAATTCCGGGTGTTCTTGAGAGTCGACCCTGCTGCTCCATGTCGCGGTCGAGCTCGCAGCCGATACCCGGCCCACAACAATATGTGCTCTTCCATGAGCCTCAATACACAAATGAAGATATAAAACAGCCAGCATCACTCAACGGATGCAACACATTGAGCGCTTCTGGAAGAAGCCATGTGATCAGTTTGTATTTGATTTTGGTTAGAAATAGCAAACTTCTCACAAATAAAAAATACACGTCTTGGGGAAAACAAGGACAGAAGTCACCTTGGGTTTCAGTTACCCATGCTCCCAGTGAATATGTACAGTAGGTTTAGAATAAGCCAGCACCACAGAATCTTAGAGAGCCCTGCTTCTTGTCTGGCAGTCCTGTTGAACCAGAAGTCCAAACTGATGTTGAACCAGAATAGCACTAAGTTCCTTGACTTTGCAAGAAGTCATGGACTTAGGGTGACCGGTTCATGGTCTCAGCGCCCACAAGCTCATCGCTGGACTTGGTATTCCAACACTGGCAGTGTGGCAAAGGAGATTGACCATGTACTCGTTGATGGTCGCTGGAGGATGATCCAGAACTGCAGGGTCAACCGGAGTGGTCAGTTCCTCAATACCGACCACCCGCTTGTAGCAACTCTGAAGTTGCACCTTAAATCCAGGAGAATGGGACCATCCCAGCCTCGGCTGGATGTTGGCAAGCTCAAGGATGAGAGGGTAGCTGAGGAGTTTGCGAACAGGCTGAGTGGAGATTTGTGGGGTCTGGGTGCTTTGGGGAGGTCCTGAAGAGTTGTGGAGTGCTTTCAAGACCACCATTCTTGATGCTGCCGGTGGATGTCTTGGAACTCACCGTAGGGCAAAGTAGAATTTTGTCTCTCAAGGGACACTGGATACCATTGACCAGAGTCGCAGGGCCAGGCTGAATGGCAAAGCTGAGCTGTTTAGGGAGCTGAGGCGTAAAACTGTACGTGCACTAAGGGTGGACAAGGAGGCCTATGTGCGAGGAATCTGTGAGGGGGTAGAGCATCACCTGTGGTCAAGGGATTCTCGTCCCGCTTACAGGGGAATTCACGCATTGTGTTCATCCAAGCCCATCCCTCGGTGTACTGCAGTTAGAGCAGAGGGTGGTAGGCTCTTGACAGAGGAGTCCGAAGTGAAGGACCGCTGGGCCGGTTACTTTGAGCGGTTGTACCAGACTGATCCACCAGCTGTCGAGTTGGACGTCAGGGGTGTTACAATCCCTGTTGCTGACCCTCCAATCAACTGTGGTCCACCTTCACTTGTGGAAACACAGGCTGCGGTGAACTGGTTGAAATGCGGTAAAGCTCCAGGGATCTGTGGTATCCATGCTGAACTTCTCAAGGCTGGTGGAAATGCTGCACTCGTATAATTACAAGCAGTTCTGTGCTCTGCCTGGAACACAAGCATCATCCCAACTGACTGGAAGAGGGGCCTTGTTGTCCCTCTCTGGAAAGGGAAGGGTGATCACCAAGACTGCAACAACTACCGAGGGGTGACGCTGCTCTCAGTGCGGGGCAAGGTCTTTGCTCGGATAATTCTTGATAGGGTTCGCCACCATCTGCTTGAGCACCAGCGTCCAGAGCAGTCAGGCTTTACACCAAAGAGGTCAACGATTGACCGTATCCTTGCTCTTTGGGTCCTCACCGAACGCAGACGAGAGTTTTGGGAGGGGCTGCTTGCAGCTTATGTTGTTTTTTGTTTTTTTCGAGTCGAGTTTTGTTTTGTTGATTTTCGAGTCCGTGTGTGTATGTGCGTCCGCAACCATATCTCGGACATCTGTGGACCAATTTTATTCATACGTGGCACAAAGACAACACGTGATGGTATACATATGCACATCATTTTTTTTTGATATCAGATTCAAGATGGCCTACTGGTAGCCATTTTAGTTGTAAAAAAAACCTGGTGTTGAACACATCCTCAACCATTTCTTGGAAATGCATTTATCAATGTTGTTCAAACTTGGCACCCAGATAATGAATGATGGCATGCATATGCACGTCATTGCTTTTCAAGATCAGATACAAAATGGCCAACTGGTGGCCATTTTGTTACTTAAGTGTGTCCCCAACCATTTCTCAAACTTGCATGGTCCAATTTTGTTCACACTTGACACAGGCACAGTACATGACGGCATGCACGTGCACCTCACTTTATTTTGTGATCTGATCAAATATGGCCGACTGGTAGACTGGCAGCCACTTTAGTCATACATAAATATGGGTACAACAAAATTACTAAATCAATGGGGGCTATGACATTTTATGTCTTTTTAAAAAAATTATTATTATTTATTACCATCACCAGAGGGGAGGGTATTGCATTTGGGTCCATTTGTTTGTTACATGTGAAAATCAAAGATTATATTGGTTGGTCGTGTGTGTTATTCTGTCTTTCTGTTTGTCTGTGTATTTATGTCAATTGCCTACAAGTTACAATTTTAAAACGATCTTCACGAAACTTCACCACCTGGTAGAATTGGTCATAAGCAAGAAGCCCTCTTGTGTTTGAGGTCAAAAGGTCAACACTGGCCAAAGATCAACAACTTTGACAAACTTCTGGAATCCTCAATTTACATCCGATTGATGAGAAATTTGAACAGGATTTGCATATCAGGTCACTGAATTCAACCACCAATTATTTTAAGGTCAACATAGACCTGATTTCGAAAATTGTTAATTTTCATCTGATTGACTTGAAATTTGAAGAGGAGTTGCATATTTATGCCTGGTGTTGGTTTAATGGTTAGGGTGGTGGGCTTGGGATGCTGTGTCTTGAGTTCAAATCTTGCTTTCCTGTTGAATTAATACCAGGTGGGGTTGACAGCCTGTTATCTTTCTGAGGTTGGCAAAATGAGTATCAGCTTGCTGGGATGATTGAGCCATTTGGGTATCCTGTGTTGGAGTTGTGACCTGTCCAGGATTCTCCCCAATAGTCCAGGAGACTGCTTTGGCAGCACTGATGCTCTGTACAGAGTATGGTCCCAATGTTTGGATTTGCATATTTGTTCATTGAATTCAACCACCAATTATGTTTGAGGTCAACATAGGCCAAATTTCTAAAAATGTCAATTTTCATCTGATTAACTTGAAATTTGAAGAAGATTTTGCATATTTGGTCATTGAATTCAACCGCCACTTATTTTTAAGTATAAATTTGTTTTACTTGTATCGTGCTGTATGACACGTGCTGTGCTGTATCGTGTGTATCAGCACAAGTATCGTGCTGCATGACAAGGAATTTACAAAGAAATCTCACACAGGTGGAAGCCATTCAGCCCACCATGCCTGCACGAACACCATACTAATTTATCAACACAAGATCCAAGGAAGAAAATACAAAAAAAATGTTTTTAATTAATGAAATAAGTATTTGTTTATTTATTTATTTTATTTTTTGTCGTATTTTTTTTTCTTCCCCTCAGGGGAGGGAGCATCATGGGCTTGGTTAAAAACATACAACATCAACCACACAACACCCCTTGACAAGACCCCCACCAACAGCACTCCATACACATGAACACAACCACCCATCAATGCTCAAACTAACAGTCCTGCTAACATCCCTGTACCCATCTATCTCCAATACTTTCAGGTACCAATCTAATTCTAATTTTAACTTATCTACTTTTTCTGCTGCCACTACCTTTCCAGGGAGGCCATTCCATGCATTAACTACTCTCTGAGTAAAAGTCCCCTGCCTTGTTACCGTCTTAACGCAAAGCATTTCTTGCTTTTTTCTTTCAAGACATCTTTCTTGTCTGTTTGTTTGACCAAACATAATGTGCCAAAGTAGACCACAAATGCCACCTGGTGGTAGCCAGTATTACACGTTATCCCTTTTCAACCGAGTACCTCTATAAAGTACAGTATGCATGATTATAATGCGAGTATGTCGATAAAGGATGTACCATTAAGAATGTGAGTACGTTGATAAAGTACATACTATTACAATGCGAGTATGTCTATCAAGGATGTACAATTAAGAATGTGATCACCCTCAGTGGCATAATGGCTGGAGTGTCCACCCTGAATTTGAGAGGTCAATGGTTCAAACCCCAGCTGAGTTTTACCAAAGACTTTAAAAAGGGTATGTGCTGCTTCCTTGCTTGACACTCAACATTTAAAAGGATAGAGCATGGACAAAATGCTGGGAAGGCAATGGCAAACCATAACTTTTGCCATTGGAAAGTATAACCATTGCCAAGAAAGTGTTTTGGCAGCACCAACACTCTGTAAAGAGAATGGTATTTCAAATCAAAAATAAAATCAAGAATGTGAATGCATCTATAAAGTACATACCATAAAAATACATCGACATCAGTAAAATGCTTGCATCGAATATATCAAGCTCATTCAAACCACAGACTCACTGACTGGCTGAATCCGTCCATCCATTGGCACCATACTCTGTGCAGAGCATTGGTGCTGCCTAAGCAGTCTCCTTGGCAGTTGGGAACAATCCTGGACAGATCACCACTCCAACAGCCAGGATACCAGCAAGATGGCACTCATTTTGCCGACCTCAGAAGGATGACAGGCAGAGTCAACCCCACCTGGTATTAATTCAACAGCCGAGTGGGGTTTGCACTCCGGATCCTCGGATCCAAAGCCCACCACCCGAACCATTAAGCCAACACCAGGCATATTAAAGGCGCGATGTATACTTTTGACTGAATGACTGATATTAAAGATCGGAACCTTCCGGGTGACATAGAGAGCTGAAATTTTGTGCGCAGACGGACATCGAAGCCGATACACCAGAAAAGTCATCGAATCGTCGGAAAGCATCCGTAAATGAAAATATAAATAAATGAAAAAAAAATGAAAAATCAAATGCAGGTGAGTGACCCAAAATATTAAATGGGGAAACACGGTCCGTATGCTTACACAATGTGTAAGCTCACCCCTCTAGTAAGTATAAAATTCCTTCGATAAGAACGTGAACCTTTTCAAAAAAACCGAAAAGGTCTCTTTGTCTGATGTGTAGACATCAGCCTGTGTCGTCAATCGGTCAAGGCATCATCGACACACCACAGAAAACCACATTAAACAAGTCCTTACAAGAGTCTGACATCTTTAATTGCTCTTTATAATTATATTACCTCCATCATTGGGTTTAATCAACGGACGGCATGTTGTGCTTCACAAACATATTGCACGTTCGTCTGTGAGTGTCAATGAAGATGTAAAATGAAGTAAAACACATGAAAAGAGATTTTTCTTTATAACAGGTAATTGTTGTTGTCATGGCTGTGGTTGTTGTTGTTGTTGTTTGTTTGTGTGCTCCTTCTACGTACTTTAATATATATTTTTATTGCTTCGAGAAGTAATATTATCGATATAATCTTGTGTGCGCCTCCTGTGTCCTTGTAAAGGGGTTCCCGTTGTGTTAGAATAATAAATGTTACCGTTGGAACTGAAACGTCAAAGCTCGAGGTTCCACTTCTTCTTCATCAATCTTGGAAATGTGGCTTTTTAAAACAGGCAAGTAAATGTGATTTGAGGAACAAATTTTTGTTCTAAGTAAATGGATTATTCGCTTTCCAACCAAGTCAATCGAACACCGTTTTATCTTACCAACGGTGCCATTTGTATTATTGTTTGACGGGAGAAAGTCTTTCGAATAAAGCAATACAATGGAGAAAGTCGAATCTTTTATACACGGTATACAAATTAGATCTTCACACATTAAATAGTTCATGGTAGATATCAAATTTAAATTGTGTCGAGTTGGTATTAAAAGAGAAAAGTCAACCGCAATGTCAAATTGAGCTCTTTGAATGAGCCTTGTCAGTTGATTAACCACCTCATGGTTGATGTCTATGGTTGTTGGTTTTTACTAGCAGAGTACCCGCCCGATGGGCGATCTCGTTCTAAGGATGGAATAAATTCTTCTGACGCATACCTTTATTTGGGCGGTGTATAGGCAACTGACAGCTGTTTAGGCAAAAAAAATATCCATGAAGTTACGTGTATGAAGCAAAAACATACCTACTGCTTATAATTCAAAACACCTCACAGCACTGTAAAACATGGGGACAGGAATACTGTACTGTAAATGGTGGACTCTTGTAATACCCTCCACCACCTGGAGGCGGCGCTACACGTTACACATTTACATAGTTTGTGTGCCCCCTCATCGCCCCCAACAAGACCACCGGCAAAGATCAAAACATCCCTTTACATTAATTGGGGTCATGCTTTCACCACCCAATGAATGTATCGAGGTGTTTTTATCTTTGCCGGTGGGGAGCACGAACACACACACACACACACACACACACACACACACACACACACACACACACACACACACACACACACACACACACACACACACACACACACACACACACACACACACACACACACACACACACACACACACACCCAGTCCATGAATCATAGTAAGGATTCATATGCAGCCTGTGGCTGCTTGGCTGCTTGATCTTCTGGGGGCACAGCTGTGCTGCTGATGCAATGCCCCAAGTTTCCAGAACACTGGTACTCATTTCACTGACCTCAAAAAGGATGATAGGCTGAGTGAACCCACCTGGTGTTCATGCAATGGTTCAACAGAATCTTGAACTCAAGATCCTAAGATCTTTAGCTAGCCACCTTAACCATTAAGCCAACATCAGGCTTGATACCCATGTGATGATAACTGTTGGGATGTTCTTATTACTCTTATCATGCATCAGATGAAATGAGGGCCATTGATGAAGGGGGTCTTCCACACTCTACCCACACTGATGCTCAAAGTTCCCACTCCTTTTCATAGCAGAAAAACCCCATCTTGCCCAACAAGTGGTTTTCCACAATTTATATTGTGGGTGATTTCCAACTGTGCAACACACCTTTTAACTGATTTGGAATTTTCCTTTAAATCTCAGATGAGATTCTACAAGTCTGAGAGGAGACTCTTCTCATGGACCACATTTTACACCCACACTCTTACCCTCCCCAAATCTTCCACTTCACCTTTCTGCTCTGAGAGCACAGTTTGTATTATTTAAGCAAAGTTTGCCCTTTTTTGGACCAAACTTCATTCCTTCAAGAGCACATCTTACTCTCAGATCATACTTTGCACCACTGGAGCACACACCGTCCCCTAAGAACAAGACTCCATGTCCTCTTTGGCCAGATCTAACCCACTCTTTTACCATCTCTGAATACAAGTTACCACCATTGCACCCTTTTGCCCGTTTAACCACACTTTACACCTTGTCGACTACATCTACTCCCTCCCCGGCACCTCTTCGTTGAAACTTTCCAACTCTTCAACTTTGGAACACTTTTTACACCCTAACCCCTTAAATCTCATTTTACCTTGGACCCCACCGACCTCCTTTTGAACCAGAGTTTAACCCTCATAGACGACTTTTTAACTTGCTGAGACCACTATTTTGTTCTCTGGCCCCACATTTCCATGTATTCCACAGTCTATAAGCATTACGAGAGGATTCCATGATGTATACCTTTGAAAACATGTTCTATTTCCATCACATGATAGAATACCACAATGCTGATGAGACTGCAGAATATTCGTGTACTGCATTTAAATGATACCATGACATCATCATAGAATATTCCAGAAATATCTGTAGAATGTTCTGTGGAACGTTCTCGATTTTCCCAAATGGATTGCACAGTATATTCTGTTTACGCAGTATACGGTATTTATTATTATCCTGCCCAGACCATTTTTGAAACTTTAACCAGAGTTGGTTCAGGGATCTAATTACATGGGAATAAAATGTTCTTTGGAAGAAATGAAGTCAAATTCCAACAAATGTGCATTTGATGGTAATTTCTTTGTGATAGAGCGTTATTGGACCACCAACCGAAGCGAATGCCGAACCGACACTCCGCTCCTTACACTAACCGCTCCGATTGCATTTTCAAGCCGAGTCGGTGAAGCACAATTTATGAGCAAGATTAGGCATTCTTCATTTGTCACTCTCACATGAATCACAGCGAACTCATTATCCAAACTGTTATTCCCTTCGTGTCGAACAAAACAGGAGCAGCACGTGACCATGTTTTGAGAAACCTTCACTTCTTTGGAGACGAGTCGAATCAATGTTTGATACCCATGCAATATATTCAGATGTCCGTGATGGTTCTTTCACTGCAGTCTAATAACATTTGCAGTGCGGTGCCCTTTGTATTTTGCTAACACTTGATTGATGAGTGCCTTTTATTATTATTGTTGTTATTATTATTATTATTATTATTATTATTATTACAAGCAGCATACCTGCCCGAAGGGTGACCTTGTTCCATGGATGCAACAAGTTCTTCTGACGCACACCTTTATTTGGGCAGTGGATAGGCAACTAACATCTCTGTCTGGGCAAAAAAATAACCCATGAAGTTACGTGCATGAAGCAAAAACATTCCGACTACTTTTCAGTCAAAACTCCTCACTGCACTGGAAAACGTGGAGACTAGAATACTGCACTGTAAATCGTGGAGCCTTGTAATGCCCTCCCCCACCTGGAAGTGGCACTACACGACACACATTTACATGGAAAATTTGCATCCCCTCCCCCTCCCACCCCAAGACTACTGGAAAAGATAAAAACACTCCTATACACTAATTGGGGTCATGCTGATCCGATGTCGCAAGTCTGGATGGAATCAGCCCAGAACTGTATAAGGAGTGTCATGACAAACAAACAAACACGCAAGCACTAATCCGTGAATTATAGTGAGGATAAGGGAAGAAAGGGGGAAGTGATTGTGAATTTAACGTTCCATCTTTATTAACCTCCGCCATCGAAGATGGACGGAGGTTACTGTTTTCACCCCTGTCTGTTTGTTTGTTTGTTTGTGAACAGTATTACGGAAAAACTCACCAGATTTCGACGAAACTTGGTGGGGGGATTAGGTATGGTCCAAGGATCATGCCATTAGATTTTGGACTCGGTCCAAAGTGCGATATGGCCGCTATGGCGGCCATTTTGAAAAAATATTTGAATTTTGGTTTTTGCATTTCTACATGTTTTAAGTGATTTCCAACCCCCCCCCCCCCCCCCAAAAAAAAAATTGTTAGAGAAAAAAAAACAAAATTTTGCAAATTTTTTTTCAAATAAATTTTGATTTTTCTTTTTTCATTTCTACATGTTTCAGTGATTTCCAACAAAAAACATGCCAACATGATAATTGCGGCTGATTTTGGAACTTCAGGTGGATATACCCACGTAAAATCAATTTCTGTCTCAAGGAATCTAGTTATGACGAATGAATTGAGTATGTAAAAGTTAAAAGTAAAAGGGAAAGTTGCAAACTATAACTCTGTGAGCACTGTTGACGTCAAATTGAATGAATAGGATATCAAGTTCACTTGAGTGACCTAGCAGTATTGGCGGCAGAGGTTTTGAACTCTACCGAATGCTCCCCCTCTAGTTTACCTTTTACATTGTTTTTAACAATCGGGAACAGGAACAACGCAGGCATGATAGGCCGAATGGTCTTATCATACGACAAAGTTACCTATGTATCTTTGTGTAACGTTGTTAAGAACGGCAAGGAATGGAGAGGGGAGAACAGGAAGTTGGTGGTGAGAGTGTATGGAGTTGGAAAAGGAAGATTGAGACGTTGGGAATGGGGCGGGGGGGGAGGAGGATTGAGAACTCGGGGATGGAAGGGGGTTGTGAGTACTTGGGGCTTGGGGCAATTGAGGACTTGATGAATAAAGGTGGAGGGGACCACAGAGTTTGGGTGTGGTGGTCGGGGGTGGGGCAGAGAGAGGACAGAGTTGGGAGGGGGTTGAGGAATTGGGAGTGTGTGTGTGTGTGTGTGTGTGTGTGTGTGTGTGTGTGTGTGTGTGTGTGTGTGTGTGTGTGTGTGTGTGTGTGTGTGTGTGTGTGTGCGCGCGGGGGGGGGGGGGGGGGAGGGGTTGGATCCCCGAAGTCACATTATGCAGAATTTACATGGGTCCCAGATAGTCCCGTTGGGTCTTTTGGGTCTTCATTGTCTTTTAGGTTCTCAGGGTCTTTTGGATCCCCTGGGTCTTCGAGGTCTTTTGGGTCCTCCAGATCTTTTGGGTGTTTGGGGTCCTCAGAGTCTTGCATTCTCTGGGTTTTGGGGTCCTATGGGTATTTTAGGTCTTCGAGGTCTTTTCAACCTTTTATATCTTCAGGGTATTTCAGCCTTCTGGGTCTTTGGGTTATTTTTGGTATTTTAGGGCTTCAGGGTCTTTCCACTCATTGGGGTATTTTGGATCTTCAGGGTGTTTTGGATCTTAAAGGGTCTTTGGGTTGTTTTGGGTCTTTGAGGGTCTTCAGAGTCTTTGGCGTATTTTGGGTTATTGGGGGTCTTCAGAGTCTTTGGGGTATTTTAGGTTCTTGAAGGTCTTCAGAGTATTTGGGGTATTTTGGGTCTTTCAGGGTGTTTGGGTCTTTTAGGTCTCTTGGGGCTTTTTGGTGTTTGTTTTTGGGGGTCTTTGAGGTCTTTTAAGCCTTTTGGGTCGTTTGTGTCCTCAGGGTCATTTGTGTCTTTACGGTCTTAGGGGTTTTTGACATCTTTTGTGTCTTTTAGGTCTTTTGGGTTTTGGGTCCTCATGGTTGTATGTATCTTTTGGGTCTTTAAAGGTCTTTCGGGCTTGTTTGGGTCCTCGGGGTTGTTTGGGTCTTTTCGGTCATTTGGGTACTTTAGGTTAAGTATTTCAGATTAAAATTGTGGGTTACATCAGGTCAGCTGTTCAACCAATGGGTGAAGAGCAGAAACACATACATACATACATATATAATCACAAACACTCGTTCCGATATATAAAGATTATATTATTCTACCAGAGTGGGCCAAAAAATTCTGTAATCCTTGCTGGTAACTTCTTCGCCCCTCCATGGACTCTAATTAACTCCTACATGGACCACATAAAATCCACATGGACCACACAACATTTAACCATTACATGGACCACATTTAACCCAGACCTGGGCCACATGAAATCCACATGGACCACACAACATTTAATCCGTACATGGACTACATTTAACCCTGACATGGACTACATTTAACCCCGACATAGATCACATTTAACCCCGACATGGACCACATTTAACCCCAACATGGACCACATTTAACCCCTACATGGAACACATTTAACCCCAACATGGACCACATTTAACCCTGACATGGACTACATTTAACCCCGACCTGGATCACATAAAATCCACATGGACCACACAACATTTAACCCCTACATGGACCACATTTAACCCCGACATGGGTCACATTTAACCCCTACATGGACCACACAACATTTAACCCCTACATGGACCACATTTAACCCTGACATGGACCACATTTAACCCTGACATGGACCACATTTAACCCTGATATGGACCACATTTAACCCTGACATGGACCACATTAAACCCATACATGGACCACATTTAACCCTGACATGGACCACATTTAACCCTGACATGGACCACATTTAACCCCTACATGGACCACATTTAACCCTGACATGGACCACATTTAACCCTGACATGGACCACATTTAACCCTGACATGGACCACATTTAACCCCAACATAGATCACATTTAACCCCGACATGGACCACATTTAACCACAACATGGACCACATTTAACCCCTACATGGAACACATTTAACCCCAACATGGACCACATTTAACCCCGACATGGAACAGATTTAACCCAACATGGACCATATTTAACCCTGACATGGACCACATTTAACCCTGACATGGACTACATTTAACCCCGACCTGGGTCACATAAAATCCACATGGACCACACAACATTTAACCCCTACATGGACCACATTTAACCCCGACATGGACCACATTTAACCCCGACATGGTATAGATTTAACCCAACATGGACCATATTTAACCCTGACATGGACCACATTTAACCCTGACATGGACTACATTTAACCCCGACCTGGGTCACATAAAATCCACATGGACCACACAACATTTAACCCCTACATGGACCACATTTAACCCCGACATGGGTCACATAAAATCCACATAACATTAAACCCATACATGGACCACATTAAACCCTGACATGGACCACATTTAACCCCTACATGGACCACATTTAACCCCTACATGGACCACATTTAACCCTGACATGGACCACATTAAACCCCGACATGGACTTGTTTTTCTTCAGGAATTCAAATAATGCTATTCACTGGTCATTGGAGGGAAATATAGTGAGCGTGGGAGACTTTGTCAGTATACAGGTGTCTTGAAGGTTCCATGACCCAAGCAGGGTTCATGCTATCCATTGGATTTTATAAGCATATATTTGTCAATTGCCTTTATAGAAAACTTCAGTGAAGAAGACATTTGAAGTCTTGTTACATTCATGGTGATGCAGAATAAATATGCTCATAAAATCCACCAAGACATTTTAGAGAGTAAAATAATAAACAAGCAGTCATAGGCTGGTACTTACGAAATCGTCAACTTGACCTCTGACCTTGTCGAATAAAAGCTGTCTCTAGAGAAGGTAGCGACGCAAACCAGAAGTTTCTACCATGATTCTGTACCAAACCATCAAAAATCGAATGTTTGACCTCACTTTGACCTTTGACCGATTTTGACCAAAATCTAATCAGCACTAGCCATCACCCTCCTGAATCACGTGGTGTAATTTGACATTGGTAGCTTCTTCGGTTCTCAAGTTATCGTGCCTACAAACAAACAAACACACAAACACACAAACAGATGACGGAAGTCATCAATATACTTACGAAATCTAAAACCAAGCCTCAGGGAAGACATCTTGCATCTTCTGAAGAGGCATTCCCACTGTGTTAAGGACTCTTCAAAAGGAAGACTTCTGTGTTGGGATCAAAAAGACTTCTTTCACTGCAAGATGAAGTGCATTGAAAAGTAAGTAAATTGTGGAGAATAATATGACATGAATAAATTAGTCAGAGAGTTCATAGACCACATTAACCTGGGCTGTCTTGAGAAACAAGGACATGGGCATGGTGTACAGACGGCATATTTGATTGGGCGTGATGCTGTAAAATTTGGTAATATTTTGTCAAAGTACTGTTAAACGGAAGGGTTTTGAAAGTGCTAAAAACGACGATTTGTGTTCTACAGTGTTTCTGGAAGTTTACCGGCATTGAAAATTTTTTTTGGAAGTTAACCACCGTTGAAAAAATTCTGGAAGTTTACCGCTGTTGATGCAGCATCTTTTAGAGCACCTCATTTCACATGTTATATTGTTACGGATTTGGAAACCTTTTGCACACAACAGCCAGGACCTATAAATCAGTTATATCGGTAAGTATGTGTTTCTAGGTAGGGTCCCGTCCTATGTTTAATGGGTGATTAAGTGTACGTGCGCTGCGCAGTTATTTTATAGTTAGGATTTTTACATCCAAAATAACAACAACACACCTTTGCCTTGCTCCATCCTGACGCCCGCGGTGGGCGGAGTTCAAGGAGGGACCTTGCGGCGGATCTCGGGCAATCGGAAGGGTGCGAGCGCGTTTGCCGCCTTTCAGCCAATGGGCGCAGAGCGAGCTCCAAGAGAAGCAGAGTTTCTTCCGGGGGGGGGAAATCGAGACGCCGCGACACGCCCCCCGACCAATCACGGGGAGACGACCAATTTCCCCCGGCGAATGAGGGGTGCGGTGATGAGACACGTTCCCCCCCCCCCCCCGACCCCCGGTGGGAGAGAAGAAATAGACGGGGCGGCGTGGTCACCGTGTGTCTGGTCTCATCTTGTCGCTAGCTCTGGTCTCGTCGCAGTGATCCCTCGTCTCGTCATTATTCGAGCTGGCTGGCTTCTGTGGCTGAATCCTTGGTCCCTCGGTGCCTGGTATATCAGCGCGGGTTCGAGTCCCGCCACTGACCAAGATCAACGTCACCGCACGAGGCGGGTAGGTGCAAGAACAGGCCCTTCCCTCAGCTCGTCTTCCCTCCCGAGCTGTAGGGCACAATAAAGGACAACCGGCCCCATTTGGTGTGTGTGTGTGTGTGTGTGTGTGTGTGTGTGTGTGTGTGTGTGTGTGTCACCAGTCCAATAAGTAGACATTGCTTCAGTATCTCGCCCTTGTACATTGACTGCATATTCAGATAACTCTGCCCTTACGTGCTCCCCTCGTCCCCCGATTATTGTTAATAAATTCCCCTCTTGTTGAATGTACCAGCTTGTTCTTTGTCATTTCTGACATTGGTTTGCCACGGTGCGTATTGGGGATTCGGAAGGCCGTTGTTGCCGTAGTTGTACATTTGGACCGACGGGCCTCGGTAACCATCCGCTCAGGTTACACACGGTTCGTGCACAGTAACGGCTCGTTCCGCTCGAGGCCTGCCGAGGGTGTGAATTCCCTGGTAAGTTTTGCCGCGTGGGTACTTAGGTATATTGAAGTTGGCAATTTATGGTCCTGTAAGGGACCCGTACCTTTGGACTTATCTGAGGATCACGACCTAAATTCCGGTGTGTTCAGTGGGGCCGACTCTACTGCTCCCCCTAGCGGTCGTGCTCGCCACCGAGACCCGGCACCACAACAATATTAGTTCATTGTACCTGTTGTTTGTGTCCTTTATGACATCCTTAAAAACACGTTTCCTGTTTGGAATGATTTTCAATTTTCTTTGACTGCGAGACAGGCAGACAGAGTAAAAAGATTATCTCACTCACTCCTCTCTGTGATGCACGATCAGGATAAATTCAGAGCCAAAGTACTGTTAAACTACAGGTTCGTTTTCCAATTCATGTTTAAAATACAACATTCAATTGAAAGAAATCAAGTTGTTCCTCGATCATAACCCTAACGTTTCTCGACAGAAGGACAGAGAGAAGTGAACCAACCAATTGCTTAACCCCACTTTTTGCTTCACATGCATGGGGTAATACAACGATGTCGATTGTGTCGTTGCAGTGAAATTGCAATCCCCTTATAAACAAAATGGCTCTTTTGGGATGAGCCTCATATTCAAAATATAGGCTCACAAAAGAGCAAGGTGACAGGGGATTAAAGGGTAAGTACTCACAGTGGAGTGGTGGTGAAACGTTCAGACACAATTATAAAGCAGGTGGATGAAAGAATGGGAAAACAGATGACAGTGAGCATGTAAGTTGATAACCTTTGGGTAAGAGGGGTGGGAGTGTGGAGGGTAAACAGGCGTAGAAACGATCACAAATAGGGATGGAAGAGGACATGGTGGTGTACTTCCGTCTTGAAGCCTTGGGGGAAGAGTGGGATTGTAATGACCCGAGCAGTTCCACAAATTGGAGAGAAGAGGAACAAAGCAGTGGAGGTGAGCAGTCAACCTGGAATTGGGGAGGTTAACAAGGAAGAGGTGATGAGAAGAAGCATGCTTCTTTGAGGAACTGGGAGCGAAACAAGTTTGTAGTGGGTGCAAGACCAGAGGGGAGGTGGTAGAAAAGATGGAGGTCACCAACATGTTTACAACGACAGAACAAAATTGAAAGAGAAACAAGGAAATATCACACAAGACGAGATACAGTTAAAGACGACCTCTAGAGACAGCAACATGTACAACATGTTTGTCAACGACATTGCTTGTGAATTTTTCAAGGTTTTGTTGGATTGAACGTGGCTAACCATCGCTGACAAAACACTGGCATAATTGAATGGGTCTCTTAAACACTCAAAGTTGGATGAGGTTTGCCACTTTGAGACCTTATTACCTCGGCCACCCAAGGTGGGTGGATGTTGTTTTCACCCCTGTCTGTCTGTTTGTTTGTGAACAGGATATCTCAAAAATGATGGATGGATTCGGACGAAACATGGTGGAGAGGTTGAGTGCATGACAAGGAAGAATTGATCCATTTTTGGTGAAGATCCGAATCCAGATCGAGATCCGATAATTTTTTTTAAAGTGATTCTTCACCATTGAGTGATGGGGACAAAAAGGATATATAGGAGGATACCGTATCTCAAAAAGTTGTCAACGGATTATGACAAAACTTTGTGGATGAGTTGGCTAGGTGACGAGAACAAGCCGATTCGATTTTGGTTTAGATCTGGACCCAGATCTGACCCACCATTGGGATACAAAACGTAAACTAAGCCTGGTATTGGCTTAGTGGTTAGGGTGGCAGCTTGTGATCCTAGGGTCCTGAGTTCAAGCCCTGTTGGTCCCTGAATTAATACACCAGGGGGTTGACTCAGCCTGTCATCCTTCCAAGGTCGGCGAAATGAGTACTAGTGTGTACTGGTAGAGGAGCACTGCATCAGTGACACAATCGCGCTTCCAAGAAATGATAACTACCCCGGCAGCTAAGCTGCCATACGCAAGAAGAAGAAAACATAAACTGTTCAGCTTGGCGGAAGTATGCACTCCACCGAGTGTCGTTCTATATTATCAGGTGATCATGTTATGGTCCAATAAAAATTCCATTGCAAGTCATCTGATGAAGAATATTGCATGAATAAAGAAATAAGCAACCCTGGAGATCAACAATACACGACGTGTAAGAGGCCTTCACCCCTTGTCATCATTGCCGACAGGGGTGTTGACCTCGCTAACTGCCACAGTATTCTGAAAAAGAGGGTCTGGGGTGGGGGGGGGACAAAACTTCATTTGCAAGTCTTTTATATTTCTGAAGTAGAAAATCCAAGAGAAGACTCATTAAAAATGACCTGAAAACAATGCAACAGAATGAGCCACACAAGTGAACGAGCGGCAAACACAGACCAGGTGAGTCAAACAGATGAACCCCACCCTCAAGGTCATTAATGAGGAAATTTTATTTCTTTATTTTCAACAATCCAACAGTGATGCATTAGCTCTCCTGGAACGAACAACTACTTGAACTGAAGGTTAAAATCCAAATTTCTAATCCTGCTATCTTAAACTGGATTTCTACTCACAACCTCTAGAATCCCAGTTCAGTGGCAATCTGGCAACATTTATGAACAATTGATCATAAATAATGTTGTTCCCCCTTTTTAACCTCCTTTAATTCTGAAGAGATCGTTTCCGAAGCAGCTTGTAACTTGGTAATTGTTTTACAACATACGAATTCTGCATATGTTATCACTTAGAACCGCAATCGTATGATCTGCACAGGTGAATTATATTGCGTCATATAAAAGCCATATATTTGGTGCCAGAAGTTACTATATATGTGAAAAAGGTTTATCGATACAAAAGCCATATATGCACATGATATTTAGCCATACTGTATACGAGCCATTTTGTGCATGATATTAAGCCTTATAAGAGGTATACATGTGCTTAATATTGTTAGGGAACTCGTGGTTCGAGGATTACCACGAGGGGAAGCACTCGGGTTCCTCCCGAATGCCCGGCTGTGTAGGCCGACGGTCGCGGATAACTCTGCAGACCGGTGGGTTGCTAAGCAATCACAAACGTCAATTAACTTCGTCAACTCCAAGAGGGCTACCCGTCTAACACCGTTTACCTGAGCAGCTGACTCGGTTAATCGAGTTTCATGCTCTCAATGCACACTCTGATTACTGCCGAGCTATACAGTGGGTGCACGCTGGCTAACAAAAACAAATTACATGGGGTGAAACCACGCCTGACAATACTGCGGACTAATGGAGGAAAGGACACTATGAGCAGGTGGAACTGAACAATTAACTGAGGAAAAGCATATGACACAGCTAAGACAAGGGGTTTATTCATAGGGGGGATATTCCTTCAGCAGGGACATACAGCATTCATGTGGTGCGGCAAAAGTCAAACAATGATACAAATTCATGCAGTACAGAGACAAAGAGCAGAACTAACCCAAACGATCTATCTTTCACACTTCCTGAGGTCAACATAACAGCCACCATCAGAAACACTCCACGGAAGGGTCGACAAGTAAGAGATATTGAAAAAAAACAAACAACTGAGGCGTTGGCGACCTCTGGCTTACCTGGCATGTACATGCGGGCTCATGTAAGTCCAAAGTGCAAGAAAGGTAAGGGTGGGGTTTAAGAAAAAGGGGGGGGGGTATCTGAGTGCACAATGTGGAGGTGCGAGTGAGATTCAGTGTCGGGTGCTCAGAGTGAGAAAGACAGTGTGCGAGTCAGTGGTCGCTCTAAAAAGAGTGCTTATTTGGGCTTTGCCCTCACGAATAACTATTGTGCGTCCACACTAGATGAGTCGGACAAGAGAGAAAGAACATGTGAGAATCAAAGATACCTATCATCTACGATTGCTGATTTTGCCTCTCGCTCAATACTGTGTCCAGACTACTTAGTGCTTGGTCCGCTTCTTCAGTGTTCCGTTCCTTTTGGCAGCAAACATCCACAATCTGTGCAATGACCACTCCGTCCCACAGAAACCACCACCAGCTCTTGCTTCAGAAGCTCTTCACACAAGCAAGCTCTCGCAATCTCTCACTCCAGCTACCAGCGTCGACAATTAAGGGCCTTGGGAGTGGGGTGGAGTTTGGGAGGATCAAGGGTGAATCCCTGCCTCTTGTGGTTTCTGGAAGCATTGGACACATGCCTTCCTCTTTCCTCAGAGCGCGGTGTGCCCATTGGGCCACATGTGCTCCTCCCCTCTGCACCACATGTGCACTGCATCACAGGCAGGGTGATGTCATCCTCCCCACGAGGTTGCTGGGTTGGAATTGCTTTCATTTGTCCTTCAACTGCGCCATCCACGTCAGCTCTCGACATGGAGCCAACGTGCAGTGATCCCTTGAATGCCCGGAAAGGGTGCAGATGGCTTGGTGGATAGCAGGGTGGTCCCCACTGACCAAGAGTGGTGACCAAGGATGCGCCTGATGAAGGATATAATGAAATAAGGCCGTTAATTATTTTCAAAAGGGTTGTTTTAATTAACCTAAATACCCAATTTTCACTCATGCACTTCCTTGGACTTTTCTTTGTGTGCTTACAAAGTTTCAGGCTGCTAGGTTTCATGATTTTGGAGTCATGGAGGAGACACACGTGCACACACACACAAACACACACACACACACACACACACACACACACACACACACACACACACACACACACACACACACACACACACAGATTAATATATATATATTGTTGCGGTTTTCGCGCCCGCCGGCGTGCGACGGCCACGTAACTCGAATCGCGGCACGTCGCCCACCGGACGGACAATCCAGTCGTGACCCTCTCGGACTAACGCCGGGAACCAGTCACGGGTGGACCTTTCGGTCTCACCGCGATCGAGCCAATCAGCCCCCGCGTGGGATAGGGTTGCTCGCCAAATTCGACCTACCTAAGTACCCACGCGGAGGGTAGACCGGGCGATCGCACCTCGCCGCAGGTCGACTTCGGACACGGGCCACTTAAGCGACCCGTTCCGTACTATCAGAATAACCGAGCGGTGTTATCGTCGACCTCGACGGTTCGATTAATTATCGGGCGTACTCAGCCCACTACCAACCCTTTACGTGAAGCAAGATGAGGGTTCAATGGAGGAAAAGACGAAGCGAAGCGGGAGAACAGTTCAACAATAAAGCACATTTATTCGCGGCACACGGGAAGCACACAAATTCAATTCCACCAAAAGCACACAGAAAAAACACAATTCCATTTACACAAAAAGCAAATATAAAAGTGAAAACACAATGCAGAGCTAATACCGACTACCGAGCACACGGCAACACTTATACAATTCTACTTCACAGACGGCGCCGACAACACATACCCAAAACCAAGGAAAAGAAATACCCTCAAGGATGAGGCGGGCCTGAGGCCGAGACCGGGTCGCGCCTACCCGTCTGGTGATGAGACGCGGAGCGGCGATGGCGCCTCACTCCGCGGGCCTCGCGGACAGTGTCAGGCAGGGGGTGGGAAAAGGGGCCCCCTTGGTCGCACTATCTCAGCGCGGGGGGGAAACAGGAGGGGGTTGCTGATGCTCGGGGTATAGAGGATCTTTATTATCCCTGGTGTGCGTCTCCACCTCGGCCAGGTCGCGCTGCCGGCCTCCCTCGGGCGTGCAGCTCCTGGCACCGACGCGAGCACCCCCTCGTCTGCCTTCGCCGCTGCCGCCTCTCCGCCTCTGGACTCTCCACCCTGGACTCTTCTTTGGGCTCCCCTCGTTCGACTCTCTTCAGCTTCTCCAGCTACTGCAGGCTTCGGGCTCCAGACTTCCACACTCGTCCCCTCCGTTCCGACTCCTTCTCGTTCTGCTGACTGACGAACACCGTCCTTTTTATCCCCCCGTAGCTTCGCCTTTGACCCCCTCCCTTTGACCTTTCACCTCGCTCCCCATTGGCCCGAGAAAAAGTGGGCGTGAAGGCTTTTTGATCCACAAATTTGCATATATCGATCTTTCTGGAGGCGGGGCCAAATCGCCCCTCGCTCACCGATTGGACGGCAAAAAGTGGGCGTGTGTCGTTTTTGATCCGTTTTTGAAGCACAAAATCCGTGATTTTGTACACGCTGTTCAACGTGCGCCCTGCACGAGTCCAACACCGGTACCCACAGCGGGGCAAGAACGGTGGCGATGCTACGGTGGCGAGGTGTGACGTGAAGGTCGTGGCGGTTGTGGTGAAGCGGCGTTGTGGTTGGTGGTTGATGTTGTGGTTGTGGTGGTAATCATGGCGGTTGGTCCAAAATAAAGATAGTAAAAGAAAAACGGTTATCCTGAAGAGTCGCAGCTCGCATAAATGACATGTATTCCCACTAGACAACGGGTTCGGGCCTAACTACACATGCACTTACCGAGATACCTCACCTAAGGGACCTGAATGGTGGTTTGCGAATTTGGTAACCACAACAATATATATATATATATATATATATATATATATATATATATATATATATATATATATATATATATATATATATATATATATATATATATATATATATATATAATTGAATTGCACATGTTCATCTCTACCGTGTTTCTGTGCACTCGAGCTTCATCAAGGTGTCGCAATGTAGGTGAAGTCAGTGACTTGTATTTGAGACACAAGCCCCTGTGTTGTAAACCCATCTTTACACCCTGAGGCAGGATTTCTCGAGACTACCACCAAGCCGTTATAGGGCCAGCATCGTTGATTCAAATCGACCTGTTTGTTTCAAGTGCAAACAAAGAATCATGTTCATTGCAAGCAATGGAGAGTGCAAGAGGGCTGCACAGACCCCACTGGTCTTGCGCGTTATTTGGACGGAAACGCAGAGGAATTCCAGGGCTCTTGTGACGAGCCAAAAATCCCAAACACGAACACGTCTCCACTATCCCGAGCCGTGTTTAAATAACACTCCACAAAATGCTGGTGAGGGGTTAGCGGAGGAAACGGTGAGGGTTGTCCCATATACGTGGTAAGGTTAAGCAGGTCAACATGATGGTCGTGTTTCCATCTGAACCCAGAGTTCATGATGCAGTGAACCCAGGTTCAAATCCCATATACCATGTGCATTTGTCTACTGTCCATTAATGTCCTTGTTATTCACGTGAAAAGACACCGATCTCTGCTAAATGTCTTTGTCCTGCATGTGCTACATGCACAAGGTCTTGCAGTATCATTGCGAATAATGGTATTTTTTAAAAGGCATCGTTATCCATGCACGCACTGATTGCACTGTCACGTGGCACACCGAAACAAGATCAGTCACGAGGACTGCGCGAGGTAAACGACTTTGGAGGATGACGCGAGCAGAGGCTGTTTGAAGCTTCGCTTCAGAGATAGGACCTTGAAACAACCCCTCCACCCCACCGCCATGGTCTCACCAACTGGCGGAGTTCAAATGAAAAGATTCAACGAAAATGTCCTTGTAGGATCTGGGTGTAGTCATGGATATGGGAGGTAAGCAGGCAGCACAGTGCCAGGCAGCTATAGGGAGAGCAAAAAGGGTTTTAGGTTGTATTCAGAGGGGGATGATTTATAAATCAAAAGAGGTGGTGTTAACATTGCACAGGAATTTAGTGAGGGCCACATCCAGAATATTGTGTGCAGTTTTGGTCACCACAACTTAGGAAGGAAAGAGATGCAATCGAGAGGGTTCAGCGCAGGGCTACTAGATTGATTCCGGACATAGATAGACACAGCAATGAGGAGCGATTGGAGGAGACAGGGCTTTATTCACTATTTAGGATTTGTTAGGGTTATTTAGGAGGTGGTTACGAGGAGATATGATAGAGTTGTTGAAGATAATGAAGGGTTTGAGATAAAATAAGTGAAGATGAATTATAATTATTCAACAGAGTCGACAGTGATAGGACCAGGGGCCATAGCCTGAGAGTAAAGAAGAGAATAGTGAAGGTGGTAGTAAGCGAGGGGACTTTCACAAAGAGAGAAATTAATGCATGGAATGGTCTCCCTGGAAAGGTCGTGGTAGTACAAACAGTCGATAAGTTTAAATTAGAATTAGATAGGTACCTGGAAGTTATGGAGATAGAGGGGTATGGGGATGTTGATAAGACTTTTAGGTAGTTTGAGTATTGATGGGTGATTGTGTACGGAGTAATGTTGGTGGGGGTCTTGTCAAGGGGGATTGTGTGGTTGATGTGTGTTTTTAACCAAGCCCATGCCCCCTCCCAGAGGGGGAAAAAGGGGGGGGGAAAACATTACAAACAAGAGTGCAAGTGAGCACAATATATGCCCGAACAAGAAGGTATATACAGAATTGAGCTACAAAATTGAAAACAGCATCCTGGTTGCCATGGCAACCACTTCAGATGAGGAACAGATGTCGTGACACACCGTCTCCACAGTCTGTACCTCTGGACCAAATATGAAACGTGAAAGTTGAAAACTACACCTCACTGCCACATTATAAAAAATACCTCACTGCCACATTATTAAAAACATCTCACTGCCACATTATTTAAAAACACCTCACTGCGACATTATTAAAAACATCTCACTGCCACATTATAAAAAATGCCTCACTGCCACATTATTAAAAACATCTCACTGCCACGTTATTAAAAACATCTCACTGCCACATTATTAAAAACACCTCTGCCACATTATGAAAAACACCTCTGCCACATTATTAAAAACATCTCTGCCACAGTATTAAAAACATCTCACTGCCACATGATGAAAAACACCTCATTGCCACATGATGAAAAACATCTCACTGCCACATTATTAAAAACATCTCACTGCAACATTATTAAAAACATCTCACTTCCACATTATTAAAAACACTTCACTTCCACATTATTAAAAACACCTCACTGCCACGTTATTAAAAACACCTCACTGCCACATTATTAAAAACACCTCACTGCCACATTATGAAAAACACCTCACTGCCACATTATTAAAAACATCTCACTGCCACATTATTAAAAACATCTCGCTGCCACATTATTCAAAACTTCTCACTGTCACATTATTAAAAACATCTCACCGCCACATGATGAAAAACATCTCACTGCCACATTATTAAAAACACCTCACTGCCACATTAGTAAAAACACCTCTTCCACATTATGAAAAACACCTCTGCCACATTATTAAAAACATCTCTGCCACAGTATTAAAAACATCTCACTGCCACATGATGAAAAAACACCTCACTGCCACATGATGAAAAACATCTCACTGCCACATTTTAAAAAACACCTCACTGCCACATTATTAAAAACATCTCACTGCCACATTATTAAAAACATCTCACTGCCACATTATTAAAAACACCTCTGCCCATTATGAAAAACACCTCTGCCACATTATTAAAAACATCTCTCCCACATGATGAAAAACACCTCACTGCCACATGATGAAAAACATCTCACTGCCACATTATTAAAAACATCTCACTGCCACATGATGAAAAACACCTCACTGCCACATTATTAAAAACATCTCACTGCCACATGATTAAAAACACCTCACTGCCACATTATTAAAAACACCTCACTGCCACATTATGAAAAACACCTCACTGCCACATTATTAAAAACATCTCACTGCCACATTCTTCAAAACATCTCACTGCCACATTCTTCAAAACATCTCACTGTCACATTATTAAAATAATCTCACTGCCACATTATTAAAAACACCTCTTCCACATTCTGAAAAACACCTCTGCCACATTATTAAAAACATCTCTGCCACAGTATTAAAAACATCTCACTGCCACATGATGAAAAAACACCTCACTGCCACATGATGAAAAACATCTCACTGCCACATTATTTAAAACACCTCACTGCCACATTATTAAAAACATCTCACTGCCACATTATTAAAAACACTTCACTGCCACATTATTAAAAACACCTCACTGCCACATTATTAAAAACATCTCACTGCCACATTATTAAAAACACTTCACTGCCACGTTATTAAAAACACCTCACTGCCACGTTATTAAAAACACCTCACTGCCACATTATTAAAAACACCTCACTGCCACGTTATTAAAAACATCTCACTGCCACATGATTAAAAACACCTCACTGCCACATTATTAAAAACACTTCACTGCCACATTATTAAAAACACCTCACTGCCACATTATTAAAAACATCTCACTGCCACATTATTAAAAACACTTCACTGCCACATTATTAAAAACACCTCATTGCCACGTTATTAAAAACACTTCACTGCGACGTTATTAAAAACACTTCACTGCCACGTTATTAAAAACATCTCTGCCATGTTATTAAAAACACCTCACTGCCATATTATTAAAAACACCTCACTGCCACATTATTAAAAACACCTCACTGCCACGTTATTAAAAACACCTCACTGCCACATTATGAAAAACATCTCACTGCCACATTATTAAAAACACCTCACTGCCATATTATTAAAAACACCTCACTGCCACATTATTAAAAACACCTCACTTCCACGTTATTAAAAACACCTCACTGCCACATTATTAAAAACACCTCACTGCCACATGATTAAAAACATCTCACTGCCACATTATTAAAAACACCTCTGCCACATTATGAAAAACACCTCTGCCACATTATTAAAAACATCTCTGCCACATGATGAAAAATACCTCACTGCCACATGATGAAAAACATCTCACTGCCACATTATTAAAAACATCTCACTGCCACATGATGAAAAACACCTCACTGCCACATTATTAAAAACATCTCACTGCCACATGATTAAAAACACCTCACTGCCACATTATTAAAAACACCTCACTGCCACATTATGAAAAACACCTCACTGCCACATTATTAAAAACATCTCACTGCCACATTCTTCAAAACATCTCACTGTCACATTATGAAAATAATCTCACCGCCACATTATTAAAAACATCTCACTGCCACATTATTAAAAACACCTCTTCCACATTCTGAAAAACACCTCTTCCACATTATTAAAAACATCTCACTGCCACATGATGAAAAACATCTCACTGCCACATTATTTAAAACACCTCACTGCCACATTATTAAAAACATCTCACTGCCACATTCTTCAAAACATCTCACTGTCACATTATGAAAATAATCTCACCGCCACATTATTAAAAACATCTCACTGCCACATTATTAAAAACACCTCTTCCACATTCTGAAAAACACCTCTTCCACATTATTAAAAACATCTCACTGCCACATGATGAAAAACATCTCACTGCCACATTATTTAAAACACCTCACTGCCACATTATTAAAAACATCTCACTGCCACATTATTAAAAACACCTCACTGCCACATTATTAAAAACATCTCACTGCCACATTATGGAAAACACCTCTGCCACATTATTAAAAACATCCCTGTCACAGTATTAAAAACATCTCACTTCCACATGATGAAAAACACCTCACTGCCACATGATGAAAAACATCGCACTGCCACAGTATTAAAAACATCTCAGTACCACATTATTACAAACACTTCACTGCAACATTTTTAAAAACACCTCACTGCCACATTATTAAAAACATCTCACTGCCACGTTATTAAAAACATCTCACTGCCATGTTATTAAAAACACCTCACTGCCATGTTATTAAAAACACCTCACTGCCACATTATTAAAAACACCTCACTGCCACATTATGAAAAACACCTCACTGCCACATTATGAAAAACATCTCACTGCCACATTATTAAAAACACCTCACTGCCACATTATTAAAAACACCTCACTGCCACATTATTAAAAACACCTCACTGCCACATTATTAAAAACACCTCACTGCCACATTATTAAAAACACCTCACTGCCACATTATTAAAAACATCTCACTGCCACGTTATTAAAAACATGTCACTTCCACATTATTAAAAACACCTCACTGCCACATTATAAAAAATACCTCACTGCCACATTATTAAAAACATCTCACTGCCACATTATTTAAAAACACCTCACTGCGACATTATTAAAAACATCTCACTGCCACATTATAAAAAATGCCTCACTGCCACATTATTAAAAACATCTCACTGCCACGTTATTAAAAACATCTCACTGCCACATTATTAAAAACACCTCTGCCACATTATGAAAAACACCTCTGCCACATTATTAAAAACATCTCTGCCACAGTATTAAAAACATCTCACTGCCACATGATGAAAAACACCTCATTGCCACATGATGAAAAACATCTCACTGCCACATTATTAAAAACATCTCACTGCAACATTATTAAAAACATCTCACTTCCACATTATTAAAAACACTTCACTTCCACATTATTAAAAACACCTCACTGCCACGTTATTAAAAACACCTCACTGCCACATTATTAAAAACACCTCACTGCCACATTATGAAAAACACCTCACTGCCACATTATTAAAAACATCTCACTGCCACATTATTAAAAACATCTCGCTGCCACATTATTCAAAACTTCTCACTGTCACATTATTAAAAACATCTCACCGCCACATGATGAAAAACATCTCACTGCCACATTATTAAAAACACCTCACTGCCACATTAGTAAAAACACCTCTTCCACATTATGAAAAACACCTCTGCCACATTATTAAAAACATCTCTGCCACAGTATTAAAAACATCTCACTGCCACATGATGAAAAAACACCTCACTGCCACATGATGAAAAACATCTCACTGCCACATTTTAAAAAACACCTCACTGCCACATTATTAAAAACATCTCACTGCCACATTATTAAAAACATCTCACTGCCACATTATTAAAAACACCTCTGCCCATTATGAAAAACACCTCTGCCACATTATTAAAAACATCTCTCCCACATGATGAAAAACACCTCACTGCCACATGATGAAAAACATCTCACTGCCACATTATTAAAAACATCTCACTGCCACATGATGAAAAACACCTCACTGCCACATTATTAAAAACATCTCACTGCCACATGATTAAAAACACCTCACTGCCACATTATTAAAAACACCTCACTGCCACATTATGAAAAACACCTCACTGCCACATTATTAAAAACATCTCACTGCCACATTCTTCAAAACATCTCACTGCCACATTCTTCAAAACATCTCACTGCCACATTCTTCAAAACAATCTCACTGTCACATTATTAAAATAATCTCACTGCCACATTATTAAAAACATCTCACTGCCACATGATTAAAAACACCTCACTGCCACATTATTAAAAACACCTCACTGCCACATTATGAAAAACACCTCACTGCCACATTATTAAAAACATCTCACTGCCACATTCTTCAAAACATCTCACTGCCACATTCTTCAAAACATCTCACTGCCACATTCTTCAAAACAATCTCACTGTCACATTATTAAAATAATCTCACTGCCACATGATGAAAAAACACCTCACTGCCACATGATGAAAAACATCTCACTGCCACATTATTTAAAACACCTCACTGCCACATTATTAAAAACATCTCACTGCCACATTATTAAAAACACCTCACTGCCACATTATTAAAAACATCTCACTGCCACATTATTAAAAACATCTCACTGCCACATTATTAAAAACACCTCTGCCCATTATGAAAAACACCTCTGCCACATTATTAAAAACATCTCTCCCACATGATGAAAAACACCTCACTGCCACATGATGAAAAACATCTCACTGCCACATTATTAAAAACATCTCACTGCCACATGATGAAAAACACCTCACTGCCACATTATTAAAAACATCTCACTGCCACATGATTAAAAACACCTCACTGCCACATTATTAAAAACACCTCACTGCCACATTATGAAAAACACCTCACTGCCACATTATTAAAAACATCTCACTGCCACATTCTTCAAAACATCTCACTGCCACATTCTTCAAAACATCTCACTGCCACATTCTTCAAAACATCTCACTGCCACATTCTTCAAAACAATCTCACTGTCACATTATTAAAATAATCTCACTGCCACATTATTAAAAACATCTCACTGCCACATGATTAAAAACACCTCACTGCCACATTATTAAAAACACCTCACTGCCACATTATGAAAAACACCTCACTGCCACATTATTAAAAACATCTCACTGCCACATTCTTCAAAACATCTCACTGCCACATTCTTCAAAACATCTCACTGCCACATTCTTCAAAACAATCTCACTGTCACATTATTAAAATAATCTCACTGCCACATGATGAAAAAACACCTCACTGCCACATGATGAAAAACATCTCACTGCCACATTATTTAAAACACCTCACTGCCACATTATTAAAAACATCTCACTGCCACATTATTAAAAACACCTCACTGCCACATTATTAAAAACATCTCACTGCCACATTATTAAAAACACTTCACTGCCACGTTATTAAAAACACCTCACTGCCACGTTATTAAAAACACCTCACTGCCACATTATTAAAAACACCTCACTGCCACGTTATTAAAAACATCTCACTGCCACATGATTAAAAACACCTCACTGCCACATTATTAAAAACACTTCACTGCCACATTATTAAAAACACCTCACTGCCACATTATTAAAAACATCTCACTGCCACATTATTAAAAACACTTCACTGCCACATTATTAAAAACACCTCACTGCCACGTTATTAAAAACACTTCACTGCGACGTTATTAAAAACACTTCACTGCCACGTTATTAAAAACACCTCACTGCCACGTTATTAAAAACACCTCACTGCCACATTATTAAAAACACCTCACTGCCACGTTATTAAAAACATCTCACTGCCACATGATTAAAAACACCTCACTGCCACATTATTAAAAACACTTCACTGCCACATTATTAAAAACACCTCACTGCCACATTATTAAAAACATCTCACTGCCACATTATTAAAAACACCTCATTGCCACCTTATTAAAAACACTTCACTGCGACGTTATTAAAAACACTTCACTGCCACGTTATTAAAAACATCTCTGCCATGTTTATTAAAAACACCTCACTGCCATATTATTAAAAACACCTCACTGCCATATTATTAAAAACACCTCACTGCCACGTTATTAAAAACACCTCACTGCCACGTTATTAAAAACACCTCACTGCCACATTATGAAAAACATCTCACTGCCACATTATTAAAAACACCTCACTGCCATATTATTAAAAACACCTCACTGCCACATTATTAAAAACACCTCACTTCCACGTTATTAAAAACACCTCACTGCCACATTATTAAAAACACCTCACTGCCACATGATTAAAAACATCTCACTGCCACATTATTAAAAACACCTCTGCCACATTATGAAAAACACCTCTGCCACATTATTAAAAACATCTCTGCCACATGATGAAAAATACCTCACTGCCACATGATGAAAAACATCTCACTGCCACATTATTAAAAACATCTCACTGCCACATGATGAAAAACACCTCACTGCCACATTCTTAAAAACATCTCACTGCCACATGATTAAAAACACCTCACTGCCACATTATTAAAAACACCTCACTGCCACATTATGAAAAACACCTCACTGCCACATTATTAAAAACATCTCACTGCCACATTCTTCAAAACATCTCACTGTCACATTATGAAAATAATCTCACCGCCACATTATTAAAAACATCTCACTGCCACATTATTAAAAACACCTCTTCCACATTCTGAAAAACACCTCTTCCACATTATTAAAAACATCTCACTGCCACATGATGAAAAACATCTCACTGCCACATTATTTAAAACACCTCACTGCCACATTATTAAAAACATCTCACTGCCACATTCTTCAAAACATCTCACTGTCACATTATGAAAATAATCTCACCGCCACATTATTAAAAACATCTCACTGCCACATTATTAAAAACACCTCTTCCACATTCTGAAAAACACCTCTTCCACATTATTAAAAACATCTCACTGCCACATGATGAAAAACATCTCACTGCCACATTATTTAAAACACCTCACTGCCACATTATTAAAAACATCTCACTGCCACATTATTAAAAACACCTCACTGCCACATTATTAAAAACATCTCACTGCCACATTATGGAAAACACCTCTGCCACATTATTAAAAACATCCCTGTCACAGTATTAAAAACATCTCACTTCCACATGATGAAAAACACCTCACTGCCACATGATGAAAAACATCGCACTGCCACAGTATTAAAAACATCTCAGTACCACATTATTACAAACACTTCACTGCAACATTTTTAAAAACACCTCACTGCCACATTATTAAAAACATCTCACTGCCACGTTATTAAAAACATCTCACTGCCATGTTATTAAAAACACCTCACTGCCATGTTATTAAAAACACCTCACTGCCACATTATTAAAAACACCTCACTGCCACATTATGAAAAACACCTCACTGCCACATTATGAAAAACATCTCACTGCCACATTATTAAAAACACCTCACTGCCACATTATTAAAAACACCTCACTGCCACATTATTAAAAACACCTCACTGCCACATTATTAAAAACACCTCACTGCCACATTATTAAAAACACCTCACTGACACATTATTAAAAACATCTCACTGCCACGTTATTAAAAACATGTCACTTCCACATTATTAAAAACACCTCACTGCCACATTATAAAAAATACCTCACTGCCACATTATTAAAAACATCTCACTGCCACATTATTTAAAAACACCTCACTGCGACATTATTAAAAACATCTCACTGCCACATTATAAAAAATGCCTCACTGCCACATTATTAAAAACATCTCACTGCCACGTTATTAAAAACATCTCACTGCCACATTATTAAAAACACCTCTGCCACATTATGAAAAACACCTCTGCCACATTATTAAAAACATCTCTGCCACAGTATTAAAAACATCTCACTGCCACATGATGAAAAACACCTCATTGCCACATGATGAAAAACATCTCACTGCCACATTATTAAAAACATCTCACTGCAACATTATTAAAAACACCTCACTGCCACATTATTAAAAACATCTCACTGCCACATTATTAAAAACATCTCGCTGCCACATTATTCAAAACTTCTCACTGTCACATTAATAAAAACATCTCACCGCCACATGATGAAAAACATCTCACTGCCACATTATTAAAAACACCTCACTGCCACATTAGTAAAAACACCTCTTCCACATTATGAAAAACACCTCTGCCACATTATTAAAAACATCTCTGCCACAGTATTAAAAACATCTCACTGCCACATGATGAAAAAACATCTCACTGCAACATTATTAAAAACACCTCTGCCACATTATTAAAAACATCTCTCCCACATGATGAAAAACACCTCACTGCCACATGATGAAAAACATCTCACTGCCACATTATTAAAAACATCTCACTGCCACATGATGAAAAACACCTCACTGCCACATTATTAAAAACATCTCACTGCCACATGATTAAAAACACCTCACTGCCACATTATTAAAAACACCTCACTGCCACATTATGAAAAACACCTCACTGCCACATTATTAAAAACATCTCACTGCCACATTATGAAAAACATCTCACTGCCACATTCTTCAAAACATCTCACTGCCACATTCTTCAAAACAATCTCACTGCCACATTATTAAAATAATCTCACTGCCACATTATTAAAAACATCTCACTGCCACATGATTAAAAACACCTCACTGCCACATTATTAAAAACACCTCACTGCCACATTATGAAAAACACCTCACTGCCACATTATTAAAAACATCTCACTGCCACATTCTTCAAAACATCTCACTGCCACATTCTTCAAAACATCTCACTGCCACATTCTTCAAAACAATCTCACTGTCACATTATTAAAATAATCTCACTGCCACATGATGAAAAAACACCTCACTGCCACATGATGAAAAACATCTCACTGCCACATTATTTAAAACACCTCACTGCCACATTATTAAAAACATCTCACTGCCACATTATTAAAAACACCTCACTGCCACATTATTAAAAACATCTCACTGCCACATTATTAAAAACATCTCACTGCCACATTATTAAAAACACCTCTGCCCATTATGAAAAACACCTCTGCCACATTATTAAAAACATCTCTCCCACATGATGAAAAACACCTCACTGCCACATGATGAAAAACATCTCACTGCCACATTATTAAAAACATCTCACTGCCACATGATGAAAAACACCTCACTGCCACATTATTAAAAACATCTCACTGCCACATGATTAAAAACACCTCACTGCCACATTATTAAAAACACCTCACTGCCACATTATGAAAAACACCTCACTGCCACATTATTAAAAACATCTCACTGCCACATTCTTCAAAACATCTCACTGCCACATTCTTCAAAACATCTCACTGCCACATTCTTCAAAACAATCTCACTGTCACATTATTAAAATAATCTCACTGCCACATTATTAAAAACATCTCACTGCCACATGATTAAAAACACCTCACTGCCACATTATTAAAAACACCTCACTGCCACATTATGAAAAACACCTCACTGCCACATTATTAAAAACATCTCACTGCCACATTCTTCAAAACATCTCACTGCCACATTCTTCAAAACATCTCACTGCCACATTCTTCAAAACAATCTCACTGTCACATTATTAAAATAATCTCACTGCCACATGATGAAAAAACACCTCACTGCCACATGATGAAAAACATCTCACTGCCACATTATTTAAAACACCTCACTGCCACATTATTAAAAACATCTCACTGCCACATTATTAAAAACACCTCACTGCCACATTATTAAAAACATCTCACTGCCACATTATTAAAAACACTTCACTGCCACGTTATTAAAAACACCTCACTGCCACGTTATTAAAAACACCTCACTGCCACATTATTAAAAACACCTCACTGCCACGTTATTAAAAACATCTCACTGCCACATGATTAAAAACACCTCACTGCCACATTATTAAAAACACTTCACTGCCACATTATTAAAAACACCTCACTGCCACATTATTAAAAACATCTCACTGCCACATTATTAAAAACACTTCACTGCCACATTATTAAAAACACCTCACTGCCACGTTATTAAAAACACTTCACTGCGACGTTATTAAAAACACTTCACTGCCACGTTATTAAAAACACCTCACTGCCACGTTATTAAAAACACCTCACTGCCACATTATTAAAAACACCTCACTGCCACGTTATTAAAAACATCTCACTGCCACATGATTAAAAACACCTCACTGCCACATTATTAAAAACACTTCACTGCCACATTATTAAAAACACCTCACTGCCACATTATTAAAAACATCTCACTGCCACATTATTAAAAACACTTCACTGCCACATTATTAAAAACACCTCACTGCCACGTTATTAAAAACACTTCACTGCGACGTTATTAAAAACACTTCACTGCCACGTTATTAAAAACATCTCACTGCCATGTTATTAAAAACACCTCACTGCCATATTATTAAAAACACCTCACTGCCACATTATTAAAAACACCTCACTGCCACGTTATTAAAAACACCTCACTGCCACATTATGAAAAACATCTCACTGCCACATTATTAAAAACACCTCACTGCCATATTATTAAAAACACCTCACTGCCACATTATTAAAAACACCTCACTTCCACGTTATTAAAAACACCTCACTGCCACATTATTAAAAACACCTCACTGCCACATGATTAAAAACATCTCACTGCCACATTATTAAAAACACCTCTGCCACATTATGAAAAACACCTCTGCCACATTATTAAAAACATCTCTGCCACATGATGAAAAATACCTCACTGCCACATGATGAAAAACATCTCACTGCCACATTATTAAAAACATCTCACTGCCACATGATGAAAAACACCTCACTGCCACATTATTAAAAACATCTCACTGCCACATGATTAAAAACACCTCACTGCCACATTATTAAAAACACCTCACTGCCACATTATGAAAAACACCTCACTGCCACATTATTAAAAACATCTCACTGCCACATTCTTCAAAACATCTCACTGTCACATTATGAAAATAATCTCACCGCCACATTATTAAAAACATCTCACTGCCACATTATTAAAAACACCTCTTCCACATTCTGAAAAACACCTCTTCCACATTATTAAAAACATCTCACTGCCACATGATGAAAAACATCTCACTGCCACATTATTTAAAACACCTCACTGCCACATTATTAAAAACATCTCACTGCCACATTCTTCAAAACATCTCACTGTCACATTATGAAAATAATCTCACCGCCACATTATTAAAAACATCTCACTGCCACATTATTAAAAACACCTCTTCCACATTCTGAAAAACACCTCTTCCACATTATTAAAAACATCTCACTGCCACATGATGAAAAACATCTCACTGCCACATTATTTAAAACACCTCACTGCCACATTATTAAAAACATCTCACTGCCACATTATTAAAAACACCTCACTGCCACATTATGGAAAACACCTCTGCCACATTATTAAAAACATCCCTGTCACAGTATTAAAAACATCTCACTTCCACATGATGAAAAACACCTCACTGCCACATGATGAAAAACATCGCACTGCCACAGTATTAAAAACATCTCAGTACCACATTATTACAAACACTTCACTGCAACATTTTTAAAAACACCTCACTGCCACATTATTAAAAACATCTCACTGCCACGTTATTAAAAACATCTCACTGCCATGTTATTAAAAACACCTCACTGCCATGTTATTAAAAACACCTCACTGCCACATTATTAAAAACACCTCACTGCCACATTATGAAAAACACCTCACTGCCACATTATGAAAAACATCTCACTGCCACATTATTAAAAACACCTCACTGCCACATTATTAAAAACACCTCACTGCCACATTATTAAAAACACCTCACTGCCACATTATTAAAAACACCTCACTGCCACATTATTAAAAACACCTCACTGACACATTATTAAAAACATCTCACTGCCACGTTATTAAAAACATGTCACTTCCACATTATTAAAAACACCTCACTGCCACGTTATTAAAAACATCTCACTTCCACATTATTAAAAACACCTCTGCCACGTTATTAAAAACATCTCACTGCCACATTATTAAAAACACCTCACTGCCACGTTATTAAAAACATCTCACTTCCACATTATTAAAAACACCTCTGCCACGTTATTAAAAACATCTCACTACCACATTATTAAAAACATCTCACTGCCACTTTATTAAAACATCTCACTGCCACATTATTAAAAACATCTCACTGCCACGTTATTAAAAACATCTCACTTCCACATTATTAAAAACACCTCACTGCCACGTTATTAAAAACATCTCACTTCCACATTATTAAAAACACCTCTGCCACGTTATTAAAAACATCTCAATGCCACATTATTAAAAACATCTCACTGCCACGTTATTAAAAACATCTCACTGCCACATTATTAAAAACATCTCACTGCCACGTTATTAAAAACATCTCACTTCCACATTATTAAAAACACCTCAGTGCCACGTTATTAAAAACATCTCACTTCCACATTATTAAAAACACCTCTGCCACGTTATTAAAAACATCTCACAGCCACATTATTAAAAACATCTCACTGCCACGTTATTAAAAACATCTCACTGCCACATTATTAAAAACACCTCTGCCCATTATGAAAAACACCTCTGCCACATTATTAAAAACATCTCTCCCACATGACGAAAAACACCTCACTGCCACATGATGACAAACATCTCACTGCCACATTATTAAAAACATCTCACTGCCACATGATGAAAAACACCTCACTGCCACATGATGAAAAACACCTCACTGCCACATGATTAAAAACACCTCACTTCCACATTATTAAAAACACGTCACTGCCACGTTATTAAAAACATCTCACTTCCACATTATTAAAAACACCTCTGCCACGTTATTAAAAACATCTCACTGCCACATTATTAAAAACACCTCACTGCCACGTTATTAAAAACATCTCACTTCCACATTATTAAAAACACCTCTGCCACGTTATTAAAAACATCTCACTACCACATTATTAAAAACATCTCACTGCCACATTATTAAAACATCTCACTGCCACATTATTAAAAACATCTCACTGCCACGTTATTAAAAACATCTCACTTCCACATTATTAAAAACACCTCACTGCCACGTTATTAAAAACATCTCACTTCCACATTATTAAAAACACCTCTGCCACGTTATTAAAAACATCTCAATGCCACAATATTAAAAACATCTCACTGCCACGTTATTAAAAACATCTCACTGCCATATTATTAAAAACATCTCACTGCCACGTTATTAAAAACATCTCACTTCCACATTATTAAAAACACCTCACTGCCACGTTATTAAAAACATCTCACTTCCACATTATTAAAAACACCTCTGCCACGTTATTAAAAACATCTCACAGCCACATTATTAAAAACATCTCACTGCCACATTATTAAAAACACCTCACTGCCACATTATTAAAAACACCTCACTGCCACATTATTAAAAACATCTCACTGCCACATTAGTAAAAACACCTCACTGACACATTATGAAAAACACCTCACTGCAACATTATGAAAAACACCTCACTGCCACATTATTAAAAACACCTCACTGCCACATTATAAAAAACATCTCACTGCCACATGATTAAAAACATCTCACTGCCACATGATTAAAAACACCTCACTGACACATTATTAAAAACACTTCACTGCCACGTTATTAAAAAACCTCACTTCCACATGATTAAAAACATCTCACTGCCACGTTATTAAAAACATCTCACTTCCACATTATTAAAAACACCTCTGCCACGTTATTAAAAATATCTTACTACCACATTATTAAAAACATCTCACTGTCACATTATTAAAAACATCTCACTGTCACATTATTAAAAAAAACCTCACTTCCACATTGATAAAATACATATATTGGGCGTGTTAAAACATCTCACTGATACATGATTAAAACACCTCACTGCCACATTATTAAAAACACCTCACTGCCACGTTATTAAAAACATCTCACTTCCACATTATTAAAAACACCTCTGCCACGTTATTAAAAACATCTCACTACCACATTATTAAAAACACCTCTGCCACGTTATTAAAAACATCTCACTACCACATTATTAAAAACATCTCACTGCCACATTATTAAAACATCTCACTGCCACATTATTAAAAACATCTCACTGCCACGTTATTAAAAACATCTCACTTCCACATTATTAAAAACACCTCACTGCCACGTTATTAAAAACATCTCACTTTCACAATATTAAAAACACCTCTGCCACGTTATTAAAAACATCTCACTACCACATTATTAAAAACACCTCTGCCACGTTATTAAAAACATCTCACTGCCACATTATTAAAAACACCTCACTGCCACGTTATTAAAAACACCTCACTGCACATTATTAAAAACATCTCACTGCCACATTATTAAAAACACCTCACTGCCACATTAGTAAAAACACCTCACTGATACATTATTAAAAGCACCTCACTTCCACATTATGAAAAACACCTCACTGCCACATCAGTAAAAACACCTCACTGCCACATTATTAAAAACATCTCACTGCCACGTTATTAAAAACATCTCACTTCCACATTATTAAAAACACCTCACTGCCACGTTATTAAAATCATCTCACTTCCACATTATTAAAAACACCTCTGCCACATTATTAAAAACATCTCAATGCCACATTATTAAAAACATCTCACTGCCACGTTATTAAAAACATCTCACTGCCACATTATTAAAAACATCTCACTGCCACGTTATTAAAAACATCTCACTTCCACATTATTAAAAACACCTCACTGCCACGTTATTAAAAACATCTCACTTCCACATTATTAAAAACACCTCTGCCACGTTATTAAAAACATCTCACAGCCACATTATTAAAAACATCTCACTGCCACATTATTAAAAACACCTCACTGCCACATTATTAAAAACACCTCACTGCCACATTATTAAAAACATCTCACTGCCACATTAGTAAAAACACCTCACTGACACATTATTAAAAACACCTCACTGCCACATTATGAAAAACACCTCACTGCCACATTATTGAAAACACCTCACTGCCACATTATGAAAAACACCTCACTGCCACATTATTAAAAACACCTCACTGCCACATTATAAAAAACATCTCACTGCCACATGATTAAAAACATCTCACTGCCACATGATTAAAAACACCTCACTGACACATTATTAAAAACACTTCACTGCCACGTTATTAAAAAACCTCACTTCCACATGATTAAAAACATCTCACTGCCACGTTATTAAAAACATCTCACTTCCACATTATTAAAAACACCTCTGCCACGTTATTAAAAACATCTCACGACCACATTATTAAAAACATCTCACTGTCACATTATTAAAAAAAACCTCACTTCCACATTGATAAAATACATATATTGGGCGTGTTAAAACATCTCACTGATACATGATTAAAACACCTCACTGCCACATTATTAAAAACACCTCACTGCCACGTTCTTAAAAACATCTCACTTCCACATTATTAAAAACACCTCTGCCACGTTATTAAAAACATCTCACTACCACATTATTAAAAACATCTCACTGCCACGTTATTAAAAACATCTCACTGCCACATTATTAAAAACATCTCACTGCCACGTTATTAAAAACATCTCACGACCACATTATTAAAAACATCTCACTGCCACGTTATTAAAAACATCTCACTTCCACATTATTAAAAACACCTCACTGCCACGTTATTAAAAACATCTCACTTCCACATTATTAAAAACACCTCTGCCACGTTATTAAAAACATCTCAATGCCACATTATTAAAAACATCTCACTGCCACGTTATTAAAAACATCTCACTGCCACATTATTAAAAACATCTCACTGCCACGTTATTAAAAACATCTCACTTCCACATTATTAAAAACACCTCAGTGCCACGTTATTAAAAACATCTCACTTCCACATTATTAAAAACACCTCTGCCACGTTATTAAAAACATCTCACAGCCACATTATTAAAAACATCTCACTGCCACATTATTAAAAACATCTCACTGCCACATTATTAAAAACACCTCTGCCCATTATGAAAAACACCTCTGCCACATTATTAAAAACATCTCTCCCACATGATGAAAAACACCTCACTGCCACATGATGAAAAACATCTCACTGCCACATTATTAAAAACATCTCACTGCCACATGATGAAAAACACCTCACTGCCACATTATTAAAAACATCTCACTGCCACATGATTAAAAACACCTCACTGCCACATTATTAAAAACACCTCACTGCCACATTATGAAAAACACCTCACTGCCACATTATGAAAAACATCTCACTGCCACATTATTAAAAACACCTCACTGCCACATTATTAAAAACACCTCACTGCCACATTATTAAAAACACCTCACTGCCACATTATTAAAAATACCTCACTGCCACATTATTAAAAACACCTCACTGACACATTATTAAAAACATGTCACTTCCACATTATTAAAAACACCTCACTGCCACGTTATTAAAAACATCTCACTTCCACATTATTAAAAACACCTCTGCCACGTTATTAAAAACATCTCACTGCCACATTATTAAAAACACCTCACTGCCACGTTATTAAAAACACCTCACTGCCACGTTATTAAAAACATCTCACTTCCACATTATTAAAAACACCTCTGCCACGTTATTAAAAACATCTCACTACCACATTATTAAAAACATCTCACTGCCACATTATTAAAACATCTCACTGCCACATTATTAAAAACATCTCACTGCCACGTTATTAAAAACATCTCACTTCCACATTATTAAAAACACCTCACTGCCACGTTATTAAAAACATCTCACTTCCACATTATTAAAAACACCTCTGCCACGTTATTAAAAACATCTCAATGCCACATTATTAAAAACATCTCACTGCCACGTTATTAAAAACATCTCACTGCCACATTATTAAAAACATCTCACTGCCACGTTATTAAAAACATCTCACTTCCACATTATTAAAAACACCTCACTGCCACGTTATTAAAAACATCTCACTTCCACATTATTAAAAACACCTCTGCCACGTTATTAAAAACATCTCACAGCCACATTATTAAAAACATCTCACTGCCACATTATTAAAAACACCTCACTGCCACATTATTAAAAACATCTCTGCCACATTAGTAAAAACACCTCACTGACACATTATGAAAAACACCTCACTGCAACATTATGAAAAACACCTCACTGCCACATTATTAAAAACACCTCACTGCCACATTATAAAAAACATCTCACTGCCACATGATTAAAAACATCTCGCTGCCACATGATTAAAAACACCTCACTGACACATTATTAAAAACACTTCACTGCCACGTTATTAAAAAACCTCACTTCCACATGATTAAAAACATCTCACTGCCACGTTATTAAAAACATCTCACTTCCACATTATTAAAAACACCTCTGCCACGTTATTAAAAACATCTTACTACCACATTATTAAAAACATCTCACTGTCACATTATTAAAAACATCTCACTGTCACATTATTAAAAAAAAAACCTCACTTCCACATTGATAAAATACATATATTGGGCGTGTTAAAACATCTCACTGATACATGATTAAAACACCTCACTGCCACATTATTAAAAACACCTCACTGCCACGTTATTAAAAACATCTCACTTCCACATTATTAAAAACACCTCTGCCACGTTATTAAAAACATCTCACTACCACATTATTAAAAACATCTCACTGCCACATTATTAAAACATCTCACTGCCACATTATTAAAAACATCTCACTGCCACGTTATTAAAAACATCTCACTTCCACATTATTAAAAACACCTCACTGCCACGTTATTAAAAACATCTCACTTCCACAATATTAAAAACACCTCTGCCACGTTATTAAAAACATCTCACTGCCACATTATTAAAAACACCTCACTGCCACGTTATTAAAAACACCTCACATTATTAAAAACATCTCACTGCCACATTATTAAAAACACCTCACTGCCACATTATTAAAAACACCTCACTGCCACATTAGTAAAAACACCTCACTGATACATTATTAAAAGCACCTCACTTCCACATTATGAAAAACACCTCACTGCCACATTAGTAAAAACACCTCACTGCCACATTATTAAAAACATCTCACTGCCACGTTATTAAAAACATCTCACTTCCACATTATTAAAAACACCTCACTGCCACGTTATTAAAAACATCTCACTTCCACATTATTAAAAACACCTCTGCCACATTATTAAAAACATCTCAATGCCACATTATTAAAAACATCTCACTGCCACGTTATTAAAAACATCTCACTGCCACATTATTAAAAACATCTCACTGCCACGTTATTAAAAACATCTCACTTCCACATTATTAAAAACACCTCACTGCCACGTTATTAAAAACATCTCACTTCCACATTATTAAAAACACCTCTGCCACGTTATTAAAAACATCTCACAGCCACATTATTAAAAACATCTCACTGCCACATTATTAAAAACACCTCACTGCCACATTATTAAAAACACCTCACTGCCACATTATTAAAAACATCTCACTGCCACATTAGTAAAAACACCTCACTGACACATTATTAAAAACACCTCACTGCCACATTATGAAAAACACCTCACTGCCACATTATTGAAAACACCTCACTGCCACATTATGAAAAACACCTCACTGCCACATTATTAAAAACACCTCACTGCCACATTATAAAAAACATCTCACTGCCACATGATTAAAAACATCTCACTTCCACATGATTAAAAACACCTCACTGACACATTATTAAAAACACTTCACTGCCACGTTATTAAAAAACCTCACTTCCACATGATTAAAAACATCTCACTGCCACGTTATTAAAAACATCTCACTTCCACATTATTAAAAACACCTCTGCCACGTTATTAAAAACATCTCACTACCACATTATTAAAAACATCTCACTGTCACATTATTAAAAACATCTCACTGTCACATTATTAAAAAAAACCTCACTTCCACATTGATAAAATACATATATTGGGCGTGTTAAAACATCTCACTGATACATGATTAAAACACCTCACTGCCACATTATTAAAAACACCTCACTGCCACGTTCTTAAAAACATCTCACTTCCACATTATTAAAAACACCTCTGCCACGTTATTAAAAACATCTCACTACCACATTATTAAAAACATCTCACTGCCACATTATTAAAACATCTCACTGCCACATTATTAAAAACATCTCACTGCCACATTATTAAAAACATCTCACTGCCACATTATTAAAAACATCTCACTTCCACATTATTAAAAACACCTCACTGCCACGTTATTAAAAACATCTCACTTCCACATTATTAAAAACACCTCTGCCACTTTATTAAAAACATCTCACTGCCACATTATTAAAAACACCTCACTGCCACGTTATTAAAAACACCTCACTGCCACATTATTAAAAACATCTCACTGCCACATTATTAAAAACACCTCACTGCCACATTATTAAAAACACCTCACTGCCACATTAGTAAAAACACCTCACTGATACATTATTAAAAGCACCTCACTGCCACATTATGAAAAACACCTCACTGCCACATTAGTAAAAACACCTCACTGCCACATTATTAAAAACATCTCACTGCCACATGATTAAAAACATCTCACTCCCACATGATTAAAAACATCTCACTGCCACGTTATTAAAAACATCTCACTTCCACATTATTAAAAACACCTCTGCCACGTTATTAAAAACATCTCACTACCACATTATTAAAAACATCTCACTGTCACATTATTAAAAACATCGCACTGTCACATTATTTAAAAAACCTCACTGCCACATTAATAAAATACATATATTGGGCGTGTTAAAACATCTCACTGATACATGATTAAAACACCTCACTGCCACATTATTAAAAACATCTCACTGCTACATTATTAAAAACATCTCACAGCCACATTATTGAAAACATCTCACTGCGATATTATTAAAAAGGCCTCACTGCCACATTAAAAAATATATATATAATCTGGCGTGTAAAAACATCTCACTGATACATGATTAAAAACACCTCACTGCCATGGTATTAAAAACACGTCACATTATTAACAAAATATGTCTGCAGAATTGTGCTACTGCATGGGAAACAGCATCCTGGTTGCCATGGCAACGACTTTAGATGACAAACATCGTCTCCACAGTCTGTACCTATGTACCAAATATGAAACGTGAAAGTTGAAAACTTTGGGAGTTAGAGTGCAGACAGGAACAGACGGACGGACGACCGGAATCACATGATACGCCCCGATATATATTTAATCGGGCGTATAAAAAACCCCCCAAAAACAAAACAAACAAAAAAAAAGACAAAATTTATTTCATTAATTATAAACATTTTTTTTGCATTTTCTTCTCTGGATCTTGTATAGATGGGTTGGTGTGGTGTTCGCGCAGGCATGGTGGGCTGAATAGCCTCCACCTGTGTTGTATTTCCTGGTTGTGCTGTGTGTTCCAAGTCGTTTATACCCTCAAACGAACATTTGAGAAAAAAGCCATTGAAAGACCTTTTGGAGAACGTGGACCCTCAGAAATTCGTTGGTTGCCATAAAGTATGTACGTTGGATCGAATGAATGAATCATCGGTGATTAATCATTTTCAATAAAATCGATCATATGTTCGTTCGTCACCAATTGACCGACACGAGCCATGTCGCTCAGAGCAGGTTGGAATTCATTGGTTCATTTTACCTTCTTCTCTCTCTAATAGAAATGATACATTTTCTCCATATCCTGAATCTTGTGTGTATCTCCTACTACTTCCCACCAAATGCACGATTCCACATGAATATCTCATACAGTGACGTCACAGTGAATTCTAGTGACGTCACACGTGGAGTAAAATGATGGTTGTTAAAAATCGCATTGTTTGGGGGAGGGGGCTAAAGCTTGTGGACTTGGTCACTGGCGTCACATATCGCCCTCTACCGTCACAAAGGGGAAAATGACGTAACATGTTATTTATTTTTGATTGCGTGTGTTACTAAAGAAAATAACATTCACGTGACAGCCTGAAATGATACGAATGTGCAGCTTGTCCACCCTGGCAACAGTACAGGCACCAAAACATGGAGATCAATTAATCAGCGAACTCGAACAACACTCGATGGAGAACATACCTCTCCACCAGGCCGAACAGGGGCGTGTTCAGTTAGCAAGCAGCAAGCTAGCGCTTGCCAAGCCGGCCGTTCCTTATAAACCGTTTCGAATGAGGTGCTTGCTTGAGTGCTTAAGCCGCTTGGCGAGCACTGCACAAGAAACTCAGTAACTGAAAACATTCCAGTTTGCGCTTTGTATAGCCACCGAAAGGTCGGATCTGAGCCAAAAGTCCAAAACCGAACCGACTCATCCACGACTTTTTGAGACATCATTCTCACAGACAGGTAGACAGGTAGAGTGGTGAAAACATTCCCCCCCCCCCCATCCACCTGATTAATAAGAAAAACTGATTCGACTCCATCACACATTTATTTAAAACCCTAACAACATCAAATGGAGAAGTAGTACATGACAGTCGAGGGCCTGGAATCCTGTTTGCGGACAGAGACTGCTGATATTGCGGTTAAAGAGTTTGTGGTTCTCACGTCTCCAGCACCGCCGTGGCTTCTTCTGATAAGCGTCGCGAAGGAAGGAAACTTGAGAAACCATTTCCGAACACCCTGCGGTCCTTCGCTTGCACCTTCCACTTGCGTGTGAAACGAGAAGTGCCTGCGACACCCGCCGAACACCGCTGATCTGTATGGTGCACCTGTTCATGACGTCACGCACGGACCAATCGGTCGCTCCAAACTCCCATTAGCGACGGCGGCTGTAAAAGTGAAACCAGAGGGGAGGACGTGCTGCGAGAGCATATCTATCACGTTCGAGTGAATTTCCAACGTGACTGGTGTCTTATCATTCAGGTATAATCACCTGAGCAAACGTCACCAAGTTTGCATCATGACCTGGGTTACCTGCTCTCGGAGAGTAACGATAAACAAGTCTGAAGATGACGATGGTTCACGAGCGGTATTTGACGATGTCGATTGTTTCAGAAGTCAAGGATGAGACAATGTGATAATTTTTGACCAAGTTATAAAAACTAGTGCGTGGCCGTACGTGCAAATTTTTTTTTAAAAAATTGTGACGTCATAGCACCGTGTCCTGTCATTGGTTGGTAAATAAATGGCCATAACTTGAGAACCACTTGTCCGATTAATATCAAACCTTGAAAAGGCACATACACAGGGCCCCAGCAATATTCCTGGCAAGTTTCAATTAGATCGGACCAGTGATTGTCGAGAAAGCGGTCACACACACACACACACACACACACACACACACACACACACACACACACACACACACACACACACACACACACACACACACACACACACACACACACACCACACACACACCACACACACTGCTGGAATTATCGATAGACTAGTGCGTGCCCGTACGTGCAAAAAAAATAAAATAAAATTTGTGACGTCAATCGTCATGTCATGGCACTGTGCCCTGTCATTGGTTGGCAAATAAATGTCCATAACTTGGGAACCACTTGTCCGATTAATATCAAACCTTGAAAAGGCACATCCTCAGGTCCCTAGCAATATTCCTGGCAAGTTTCAATTAGATCGGTCCAGTGATTGTCGAGAAACAGCGGTTACAGACACACCCAGACACACAGAGATTGCTGGAATTATAGATAGACTAGTACTTGCCCGTAAAAAAAAATAATATTAATAATAATAAATGAATATTCAAACCGCGAGCAACAAACAACAACCACACAGGCCGTTTCTTCGCTCTCACGTGCCCGTACGTGCGTGGCCCGGAAGTTCGAATATTATTCGCAGTTACGATTATTCGCAATTTAGTTTTAATACCCAATTATTCAATTAGCACCAACGTATTTTACCTTTTCGCAATGTCGTGGCAGGGAAAAACAAAAAGAGAAGAGAGAGAAAAAAAATTTACTTCCTGGTTCGGAGCATACCAACACTCTGATGTTACCGAAATTTATACACCGTCTAATATGAAAACGATCATAACTTGGGGCATTGCGTTTATCTATAAATGCGCATAAGAAATCGAGAAATTATTAGAATACACGAAGTCATCATTATCCGCAAGTCCGTACGTTGTAACCCGTAATGGCGAATGCGGCTGAGCTTCCCTTCCCCATCGGCCACGCCCACGCAACAACGTGTCTTGTCATTTTTTGGTAAATAAATGGCCATAACTTTGGAAGCACTTGTCCGATTAATATCAAACCTTGAAAAGGCACATCCTCAGGTCCCCAGCAATATACCTGGCAAGTTTCAATTAGATCGGACCAGCGGTTGTCGAGAAACAGCGGTCACACACAGACACACACAGACACACACAGACACACACAGACACACACAGACACACACAGACACACACAGACACACACAGACACACACAGACACACACAGACACACACAGACACACACAGACACACACACACACAGACACACACACACACACACACACACACACACACACACACACACACACACACACATTGCTGGAATTCTCGATAGATGATCAACATGATGTGGTACGAGTGACAGGTTATTTGCTGCAAAATGTCGAAAACCCGGTTTCGTTCAACAACTTTCAAAATTTGACCTTTGTATAACCTTTAAAGGTCACAAAACAATGTTGTGGACATTAAAATAAGGAAACAGGATACGTGCTATCGCTTATTATCCCCCGCCAACCAACGAAGTTGGCGGGGGATATAGAAATGGGTTCCGTCCGTCCGTCCGTCCGTCCGTCACATTTCGTTTCCGCAGCTTAACTACAAATCCCCTCAAGATATATTTACGAAATTTGGTACACATATCAAGCAAGTGGTGAACTGGTGCCTTTCGATATTTTGAGATTTCCCCAAAAAATATTTCTGTCACTTTCCATGGAAACAAGTTGGGTATTAAGAAATAATTGAGGTTAACCTTTGTTTCCAGAGCATAGTTGCAAAACTATTAACTTTCTTTATGAAATTTGGTACACACGTCAAGAATAAATTGAACTGGTGCCTTTTGCTACTTGTCCTCATTTACGATGGCGGGGGATATCGAAGACTTTGTCTTCAACGGATGCTAGTTATTATTGGAGTTAGTTCGTCGAAGAAGGTCGAAAACCCGGTTCGATTCCCACAACTTTGAAAATTTGACCTTTGTTGCCTTTAAAGGTCAAAGGTCAAGGATTATGACCTTTGGCGCAAAACTTCCTCTGGAACATTCCAGGAACACTATAACGTCATTTAGGCTATATGGCATTTCACACTCCTCGGATTATCCATACTTTGATGAAATCAGCGTAAAAACAAACTTGAAGGGGGTGCCACGGGTAAGGTGTTCGAGAAAGAGCAAAATGGTTTCAAGACTTTAGGTGGGGAATAACCTCAAGATTATGCATTAAAAATATTGTCATCCTCGCTCTCAAAGTTTGGGCGGTCGTATGATTTTTATGTCAAAATTCGCAATTTTCTAAGTTTTTGACCTTGTGACCTTGACCTTGGGACGAAAATGAAAAATCGGACAACGCCAAGTTTTAGATAATTCATTTTGCGATTCAAATACCAAAGAACCCATTCCATTCAGTCAATTCTCGAGGAGAAGATAGATTTTTAATCCGACTACCCCCTAAAAATGGCTATTTTTGGGGCGTGGCTCCGCCCACAATGGGCGTAGATCACCCTCATCCAGGAAAACACAACTCGACATTGATATCGAACACATAACCAAGTTTCATCAAGATCGGATCAAAGTCCATGGAGTTATGCTCTGGACAGACAGACACACAGACAGACACACAGACAGACAGACACACACACAGACAGACAGACACACAGACAGACAGACACACAGACATAACGAATATAGTGGTCACTCTGGCTGGCACTCGTGAACCAACAGGATGATTTGATTTGAACTCGTGGCTGATAACCACAGCGTAAATGAGGGAAGAAATCGACTGAACACTCTTGAAGCCCGTGATGATATAACTTATCAACGATGGAAAAGGTAATTCGATTTCCATTTGGAGCGAGGTTTCCTTACAAGGAAACAAGTCCGTGCCGTTGATGGAGGGATGTCACACTCGGATTAATGAATGCTGATGAGAGCTCATCTCGCTTCACCCACGTATCAGGGGATAAGGATTGAACCATAATCTGGATTACCAAGCTCTCGCATCTTGGGACGATGATGTACTGATACTCAGCATGCTGTGGATACCGATATGGTACTTGGACACCAAGGCACGAACCTCCATGTGATGTCATGGAAGACCTCCCTGATCTGGGAGAGGGACCTTTACCCCATTAGGAGGGTGTGATTATGTTCCGTTGTATCTTTTATCAAGAGTAGAGCTGTTGACCAGGACAAGGGTTATGTCGACCCTGCATAATGAATGGGACAAAATTTTATTTTTTTTCTGCACAAGATTGAGGCTCATGGAAGAGTGAGGTAATGGAAGGTAAAATGGAAATTAACTACAGGTGGAGAAGAGACACAACAAACAAGGTAGAATGTTGCTGTTGTTGTTTTGTATGCAGCCCATGGCTGGTGGTTGCATCTTTTTTTTGCTGGAACCTCAGTGTTATTTCAATGGACCCACAGGGGCTCGAACTCAAGACCCTCAGATCTATACATCTTAAGCCAGCCACCTTAACCATCAAGCCAGTACCAGGCTTACAAGGTATAATAAAGGAACCGGAAAGAGACGAACACACTGTAATCTGCAAGAAACATGGTTGCATAGGAAGGGTTGTTGTGGGTAGGGATGGGAGGACATCATGAGATGGTAGAGCACCACCTGGAGGGAACATCTTGGATTGAACATCCAAAGGAAGACAGTTCCACAGATGGGATAAAAGAGTGGAGACCTGTCTGTGTTTTGAGAAGTTTAACCTCAAGGGAGGTTAGACTATTCCGTTGAACCAGAAGGTATTTAAGTTGCATTGCAAGTGTAATGAGATGTGGATCTATTTGAATTGCAATTATAGGTGTAAGTGAATCGTAATTGGTGAATTAATAGATTATAAGCTAATTGGTCGAGTTATTGTGAATGATATAGTAATGAAAGTCCCACATGCAATCCCATAACGTTCACGGTATAAGAAAATTGCACAAAAATACATTCGAACGCCTGATGTGGTCACAAGGTCATTTACTGCCAAATGGAGCGAATTACACTGAAATTATCTTCAGTGACGTCACAAACCCGAATGATTTAAAGTGTTGACTGTTGAATTAGCGAGCTGGAGGCTCACACACACATGAAAGGGAACGATTGGATACCAAGGCAGTCGATTGTTACCCTCGATTCAAAGCAAACCACTTCATGATGGAGTTCTCCGATTTTATTTGTCCTTTGATGTCACCGTGAATCGTTCGCAACGTGCACTCGTGTCTTGAGTGGCGAACACAAAATCTCACAAAATTAATGAACCGTCCTCCATCGACTCTCGGCGACGGTGTACAAGTTGTACGAGAGAAGGCGGTGGCTGACGGGTGTTGATCTAGGATGTTCAGATCCGTTGTTTCACAGACAGTTGTGCTGAACATGCAGTCTTTCTCACCAAGTGGGTCGTGTTCCGCCTGTGTGTTTCTGGGAAGACTCGTCCATACGAGGCAATACAACTAAATATGGTTTGACGCACGAGCACACCATTTGGCCCACTTTCCCTGTGTCTGATCCTGACCCTACATGCTCTCTGTCTGTTTAACCTAATTCCTGCTTCTAGGAGCAATTGGAACAGGCACAAAACGTGTTGATGTTCACTTGAGTCTTCAACAAGCTCTTTCAGACCCAGGGTGGAGTTGATGTGAGTCACATTTCCATTGCAAGTGCAACACGCGGACAACGAGCAGCATCCTACCTTGAGGGTGTGCATCAAGAGTGCCACTCAGTGAGCCATGAATGTACTCGAGTGCTCATTTGTCACTTTGGAAAAGCGAATGGTTGTTGATGCAAAGTGTTTAATATTATCACCGAGCGACATTGTAACGGGTCATCCCGAACGTTTCGGCAGTGTTATGGGTTAGGGATGTGACACGGGAGTGATGGATCAAATGACCCCTTTTCGTGTCTCGATCCTGTCTCATATTCTTCTATATAAAAGCTGAAGTTGACGATTTCTCCAGATGACTTCCTTCGACCACTATTGATAAGGGAGATGATAAAAATGCACGGTGTCTCCCCAAGCAACTTTTGAGTCCTGGAGCAGGGAGGTAGGTCTTCACTCTTCGTGAACTTCCCATCATTAGAAAAACAGAATTACATCACTCGAGGATATAACTGCTCTGTATATGTATGTGAATCGAGAAGTGTGATTGACACAAACCTCCCCTGGCAGTAAGTAATGCCCACCAGCTGCCTATTTTGCCTTCCACAGAAAAGCCCTTTTTCACCATGGTCACCATCGTCACCGAGGAAACACAATCTGGAATAAATCTCAAAGCTTCAGGGCTGCCCAAACACATTCCTTCACGCCTATATGAGAAATACATGAAAAGAGTGCCTGGTGCAGGACCTGGGAGTGGCACGCACACACACACAAACACACCCTAACAACCAATAAAATAACGTTCAAAGAAACAAGGAAGGTGACACATCTACTGTACATGGATGATTTAAAACTCTTTGCACCGAATGACGAAAAATTGGCAGAACAACTCAAATTAGTGAAACAGTACTCCGATGACATTCAAATGGAATTTGGCCTAGATAAGTATGCCAAGTGCAGATTCGTACAAGGTAGACCAAGAAAAACTGACAATATAAATCGACCCAAATACAACAATACAACAGCTAGACAAAGAATCCTATTATAAATACCTTGGAGTAGACGAGGGTTCCCAAATATGTCACAAACAAATGCGCAAAACAATTACCAAATAATACCTGTGTAGAACGTGGCTGATCCTGAAAAGTACCTGTCCCTAAAGGCCCGGTCACACCTTGACGTTTTAGCCAACGTATGCCGATTTTTGAATTTTTTTCTAAAACGCTGGCACACGTTGAATACGTTATGGGTAAGTTTTGATAACATTGAGAGCACGCTGAAAAACACTGCCATACGTCGTTGTACGTTGGCTTTAAACGTTGTACTTTTCGGTTGTCCTCAAATTTTTTCATGCTTGTAATTTCACGACGTATGCCGGCGTATGACTCACACGTTCCGCTACGCTGGCCACAAGTTGTATGCACGGTCTGCGATCGTTGACAGACGTCAACACATGCTACTTGTAAGTTAATCATAAGTTGAGACACGCCGAGGTAATGTTTAGCGTACCCGAAACTTATTTCTAACCTATGATTAACGTGTTGTTGGCACGTTACGCGATCGTTGCCACACATCGACAGACGTTACTTTTAAGTTACTCATAGGCTGAAAGACGTCGGTATAATGGATCGTCCTTGCGTCAGCGTCCACGGCCACGGCCAGGACACTTATTTGCAGCATTCTTCAAACTTTTCTTCGGCATGACGAGGATGTTCACACTTCGATGTCTAGCTTGGCTATGATTCTAATTGTCCATCGGCAGCGTCTATTTAAAATAGTCGAGTTTGAGCGTTTTAACACGTTCAGAAGAAACGCTTCAAATTTCAAAACCCCAGCGTCAAAAAACAAAGGCGAGTGACAGCAATTTAAATCGTTCATTGTAAACAATGAAAATAGTCGAGTGGTACCGTTTAAAAGTCGTTGAGTGTAAAAAAAATCCAATTGTTGAGCGCAAGCGTCTACTTTCAATAGTGGAGATGCAGCCATTTAAATCGTTGAGTTTATCATTTAAATCGTTAAATTGTTAAACGCAAGGACCATCCATCATAAATCCACACCCTCCCCCTCACACTCACCTACTACTGCCAACATGAACAAACTACTACTAATACTAATACTGATACTGATACTGTTACTGCTGACATGGACATCGACTCAAAAAGGAACTCGAAAACACTGTTGGGTTCCCCTTTTATGAACACCATTTTTATATACCAATTCCCAAAACTACTGGGAACACGTCTTTATATGGCAGTTGTAAGTTAGAAACACGTTCATTTTTTTTTTTTGTCGACCGGAAGACGTCAGTGGAATACGTCTACATACGTCGATGTGTGTTGGGACTACGTAAAGAATTGGTTCAAAGCACGTCAAACACAAGTTAGAAATAAGTTTCGCGTAAAAAAGACATTACCGCGACGTGTTTCGACTTATGAGTAGCTTATAAGTAGCGTTTGTGGACGTGTGTAAGCGTCCACATATCGTGTGTAAAACTTATCCCCATCGCATGCGGAACGTGTGTCATACGCCGAGTACGTCGTAAAATTTTGAACATGTTTAAAATTTCTTGACGTACTCTACTTACTACGACGACGTATGATAGCGTACTTTAGCGTTGTACTCACGTATACCAAACTTACTCATTCCGTATTTGACGTGCCCCAACGTTTTAGACACATTTTTCTTAGGTCGGCATACGCTGGCAAGATCGCCAAGGTGTGACCGCGATGTTGACACTTCCATTTCTACGGCAGTTTTGATTTGAATCGTTGTGCGTCAGCCTTTTAATAGGCTACGTAACGACATCGTCGGCGATACGTGCAACGCGCTATGCCTAAGTTAGACTATCGTTGGGCATCGGTTGTGTAGGCCGATAACAGGTTCAGCATTCGTTGGTATAAGTTATCTATAACACAACGAAACGTTCTGTGTAGTTACCAATGCGTTATACATAAGACCAAGTCGCTATGAATAAGTCCAAATCTTTAAAAAAAAACATCAAAAGTTCAACGTAAGCCAGCGTTTTACATACATTTTAATACGTTGCCATCGCTGGCTGAAACGTCAAGGTGTGACCGGGCCTTAAGGAACAAAATTGAAGCCATAAACCAGTTAGCAGCACCAATGTTCCAATGCAGCTGCAGAATAGTAAACTGGCCACAAGTGGAAATCAAAAAACTACATATCAGAACAATAAAACCCCTCAGGTCAGATCAGGTCAGGTCAGGTATGGGAGCATGCGCCGGAGCAGCGCGTTGCTACATCCAATTTACGTCGGTACTCCAGGGGCCTCCGTCTGGCCATTCCTCAGGTAGATGCCAGGCCCATCCCCATCTCCTTGAGATACCGATCAACCCGCTGCAACCACGATGCACCTGGTCGACCCATTGGCCTCCTCCACTCACGAGACTCCCTCGCTGAGAGAATCTGGTGAGCAGGATCAGCGTCAGGAAAACGAGTCACATGTCCAAACAGCCGCAGCTGATGCTCACGGACTATGCAGGTAACAAATCTCATTTGAGAATTTCTCAGAAACTGCTCGTTGGACACAAAGTCCAATCATCGATAGCCAAGGATTCTCCGAAGAGACCTGGTACCAGAGGAATTAAGTCTCCATCTCAGATCCCTGGTCAGAGTCCAAGTCTCATATCTATAGAACAAGACTGGAAGCACCAAGAACCTGAAAACTTGGACTTGCATGGATGGACAAGAAGTTACAAATGACCAATCATTCACTGGGAACAACCAAGCATCCGCACCTTTCCTGTTCACTCAACCAGCTTCATCTGTGGAAACAGTGTTGTTTAAACTTCTGCCATTCTGGCCTAATGACCCGTAGCTGTGTGCACAAGTTTAAGTGCAATTCAACACACGGAGCATTACTATGGAGTCTCCCCAGTTCAAATACATTGTTAGCTCCTTGTCACCACATTATGTGATGGAGGTGAGAGATATTTTATTACAACCTCCAACAACCAACCCGTACACGATTTTGAAGGCCACGCTCAGAAAGTGCACGACCCCTTTGAGCACCGGAGCTTTCAACAACTCCTTCCAGCCAAGGATTTAGGAGATCGAAGACCCACACAACTCTTGTGTCATATGCAGCAGATTATCGGTGACCACCAAGTCACCTTCAACCAGTTACTTCTTCATGAGTTGTTCTTGCAACGTTTAACACCACACATCCACATGATACTTGCCGCTATTGCAGAGTGGCACTACCCAGCACTGCGGATGTGGCTGGCCATCTCACTGACACCGTTACACCGACCATGGCTAATGTGACATCTCCACCACAACACATCACACAGCGACAATCTGAAATGGCGGACCTTAAGAAGCTCGTCCTGGAGCTCCATGCTGTGCAATGCGTCATGCCTGCCTTCATGTACCTCTTGGAGGAACGGAGAAATGCCGTACCTTGAGCTACCATTTGCATTCACCTTCCATGAACACTCCAGATTGTTGTTGGCACAACATGACCTTCTTTGCTAATGCTCCTCAGTGTAGACACCGTGCTCGTATCGGCCACAGGGCAATGATGAGGCCCACAACTAATGGTGACGAGTTCACCTGGGCCATACGTCAGTTGCCTTCTCTTCCTCGTGGACCGTACTAGCAAAATTAATTTTCTTGTGGATACAGGGGCAGAGGTGAAAATTGTGCTGCTCTCCACCATGGAACAGAAAAAATGACAAGAATTTTCATTACATGCTGCTAACAACAGTGCTGTTGTTGCTTTTGGAGAACATCTCCTCCAGCTTCACTTAGGTTTACGTCGCTCATTTCCGTGGGTGTTTACTATTGCTGACACCTCATACTCTATCCTGGGTGTGGATTTCTTGCGTCATTTCAATCTCCACGAACATCGTCAAGCATCGCCGTCTAATGGATGCTTCAACATAGCTGAGTGTTCTCCGAAAAGCATCCACTGTTTCATCGCTGAATATCACGTGTCTTCCATCCACACTCAGTACAATATGAATTCCCGTCCATAACGTGCCCGTCGTCGACAATCCAGCCCATCAAACAGCAGATCACACATCACAACGAGACCACGGGACCCTCTGTTTTCACATGTGCTCGCCGACTAGCACCCGATAAATTATGTATTGGCCACCAGGAGTTTGACTATATATTATAACAGGGGATCATCAGACCATCGTCCAGCAGTTGGGCTGCACCATGACACATGGTACGCAAAAAGACACTTGGGGAATGGCGTCCTCGTTGGGATTACCAGTCCTTAAACAATGCAACTTCCAGACCAGGAATCCAATTCCATATATTCAGGATTTTACCGCTACCCTCCAAGGTGCTACAATCTTCTCCAAGGTTGACCTCATTCGTGCGTATCATTGGATTCCCGTGGATCCAGATGACATCCCGAAGAAAGCAGTCACCAAGCCTTTCGGCCTGTTCGATTTCCTTCAGATCCCATTCGGCCTACGCAATTCCCCACAAACATTTCAACGTTTTAGCGAACAGGTGCTCCAGAGATTACAGTTCTGTTCCATGTATATACAGTACATGATGTTCCAATTGCCAGCGCAACCGCAGAAGAACATGAGGAACACCTATGTCTCCTCTTCGCCCGTTTACAGAACTTCGGCATTGTCATTAATCCCACAGAGTGTATATTTGGCGTTCCGGAGTTGAATTTCCTCGGTCACTGTGTTAACTACTGAGGCATCCGCCCGCTCGAGGAGAAGTTTCAGATTATTCAGGATTTCCTGGTACCTTCATCTCAATGCAAGCTGTGAGAGTTTTTGGGCCTCATCAACTTTTACCATCAATCTCTTCCAAACGTACCCGCAACACTGCAGCCACTGAACAAGCTACTCACAACTGGTAAACACCCTGAAGTATTCAAATGGTTGGAACCAACCTTTTCAGCTTTCCACACCATCAATGACGCACTGGACAATACCTCACTCCCGATCCATCCAATGCCAGAGGTGGCAACACACCTGATGGTAGACATGTCTGAAGTCGCCCTTCACCGGTTCATCGATGATGTATGTGTTGATATGCCCATGCATTCTGGCCCTGTGGGATAAGGTGTTTGTGTTGGTATAACCATGAGCTTTGTGCTTCGGATCAAGGTGCATGTAAATTAGTTTGATAACATTGTTGCAAATTCAGCGGTGGGGGCTTCAGATGAGTGCGTCAATCACTGTCCGTAACCAGTTTGGGTTTTCACACCCTACTCTCGACAGCCAAATGTTACAAATTCGGCGCCAGCCTAACCACCGCAGTTTCTGGGGTTATAACGCCGGCTGGTTCGGCACAGGCCTCGGGTCACGTGTCTCGAATCGCGATACCAACGTACCCCTGGACCTTACCAGTTGGGGAAATAGACCCCGGTTACAGACTGGTTTTGTCAGATACCGAGCGAATTCTGCCAGTCTGTAACCATTTTGTTTTTTATATCCAAATCGAGCGGATCGTTCCTCGACGCGGCATGAATTAATTCAAAGCGGCAACTTCAAACGAATTCGCCAGATTTATTGGGGACATCAGGGAACACGACACAAGCAAAGCATTCACGACAATGTTATAATTAATCTATAACCCGTTTTTAACTTGGGAGCGACGGATTACGGGTTTCGAAGGGGACCCTAACGAGATACCCTTAAACATGTAGACAAGACATGGACAGCATGCAGACAAGACACAGAGTACTTGGTGATGTTTCATGGACGAGAGGAAAGTGTCAAAGGCACGAATGTGGCTTGTGACAAGCCGATGTCCACGGATTCGAGCGCCCAAGCTCAAACACGCCGCGTGGCAAAATGTCGCTCGTTCATGTGTCGCAGCCCTCATGCACGCAGCCTCGGCGCGTTCAGACCACGCGAGGTCGACTGCACCAGAGCGAAAGATCACCAGTTACTAGAAACGGAAAAATTGTGCATTAATTTATCAATTAGGCGTGTTTGGACATGCTCAATATTATGAAGTACTTTTTAAATACATTACTTGACAAAAAAATATCGTAGCTTTTTCAAACCCACAAATCGTAAACAAGTTACATAGACAAAAACAATTTTGGAAATTATACTGGACTTAGTATTGCATATCCGTTTATAGTACTGCTGATATGCATTACTTTGATGTGAATATTGCTCACACAGATTCCGAAAAAAATATACATTTACAAACATGTGATAATGCAAACTGTCAGCTGAAGTCATTCTGAGAGTGAACAGGGAACTCCAAATAAAATGTATATACTGGGTATTATATGTATCATACTTCATGTTGTAGTCTAATTTGCTCTATATTTACACAAGAAAACAAAATCTGCAAACATCGTTGCATATTGTTCAAATGTCAGCACTAATAACTAATATCATTATCACTCTGTCCTTCCTCATCAGATACTTCATCCATTTGTCCCTCATCCCTGATGATGTCGTCATCATACCTCATGTTATCACAGGACTGTAAGGTACAGGCATCGGTCCAATTCAATCCATTTACCATACTCTGACAACCTGGGCGGCTGCAGACACGCTTGCATTTGCAGGACATGAACTCAAGAACTACATCAGGAGCAGGAGATCCATTCATCCAGTTGATTTGGAGCTGCATTTGGTCACCAATAATCCAACCAGTGCAGTGGCTGGGAATGTTTGGGCTAACTTTCAGGCTTCGGTGCCAGATTGATGATTGATAGTTGGCACAGATGGTGTGAATCTTCAGACAGTCCTTGCATGGTGGCAATTGTTCTGACTCCACATTCCCTGCCTTTGTTCAGAATAACAGATAGCACATCTCATTCACATCAAGAATATTAGACTGAGGAGTATACAATCTGCAAACAAATTCTTCAAGGCAGTCTTGGAGTTCAGATGATACGGTCCAATTCTCTCCAAGTTTTGTGAATGTTTGCTAAAATCGGGTGTTTCCTTTGAGTAGCATCAGAGCTCTAATTTTTCCACGACCACTGAATGCACTGACTGTATCACAGCCAGTGAATGCATGCATTCCAATCCGAGAGTTACAGACCAGTTTGCCAAGTGATGCAGCCACTTTGCTCACATCTAGAAATCGGGTGCGGTTTTTAGTGCCACATCTGATGAAGATGTTGCAGCTGATAGTTTCATGGAATGCCAGAGAGAGTATGAGGATGTCTGTATCCTCTGCAATGATGACAATCGATGAGACATCGGATGATGCATGCTTGGCATGAAGCAGGATACGTGTGTCTGCTTCCTCTTGTGATGTTTTAAGTTCAACAACTTGAACAGCTTCATCACAGGTAATCTTTGTAGATGTTTCACCACTGGTAACATACACCGTCTTCTCTCCAAGTTTCTGTCGCCAATGGGGTTCCTGCCATTGTTCCACAATGAATTGGATAAGCTTCGTCTTACTGGCACCACAACATAGAAGCCATCATCATTGTTGGATTTTGTGACCTGATATTATGTTAGTGAATCTGATGCCAGTGTCAGACCCTCTAGTGGTTCGCTCTGGATCTATTATTGATTGCTGTTTATATACATCAAACACAACATCCACATGCTGACTGGATCCAGCGGCTCTCATAACCTTGGCAAGTACCTGATCAGCTAGTTCATCAAAGGTCATGTGGTCTCCATTGGTTTTCTGGATTAGGCTCATTCCGTCGATGATAGAAGCTGAAGGTTGCATGATTTCCTCAGCTCAAGATGCATTAGCCTCAAGTTTCCTGGCCAGAGCAGCCTTATTTGTCTTCTTTATAGTTCCATCACAGTTGGCAAGTGACCATGGAAGAGGACTCAGGGGATACTGCAGCACCTCCTTCATTTCAATTTTCCGACTCGATGCAACCAAGAGCATGTGCCCGAAAAGTTTATGGTCAGTCTTTAGGATCACCTCCTTGTTTGATGTCTTCTTCGTCACCTTCTGTTTGATGCTAGCGAATGTTTTCAGCTGCAGTTTGGGTTTTTTTTTATCAAACAATCCAATCATGGTCTGTTCAATCCTACACTCCTGGAATGTTGTGTATCTCACCTTTTTGCTGAGCTGTGAGGAGGTCATTGACAACATCTGGTGGTGCTGTAGCACCTGTCGATAGGCTAACCAGTTCAGTTGGTTCACTACCAAATGGATTCATCCAGTTGTTTTCCATCAACTCTACAAGTGACTGGACTGCTTTCTCGTCTTTCTGTATTCTTGAAGGAGTAAGATCTACATGACTCAGTTCTGAGTTACCCACTTGTGTCATGTTTCAAAGTTGTTTCAGACATAGGCTCCTATACTCTACATTGATGTAGTACTTGCTGACTGCCCCAGCCCTGAAACTAAATCCTTTCGTTCCTCCTGATGTCTGGGTATCTTTGTTGACAGTCTCCTCTATCGTTTGATCCACGGCAATATGACCAAATGGGTTATGATCGCCCAATTGCACAGAAAATCCTCCATTGTGCTGGAAATGATCGTATACATTTGGATGTGTCTCCTGGAGTGTGGTCATTTGGCAGTCGTATTTTGATAAATACCTGGAGTAATTTTGTTTGTCATAAGCGAAACACTAGGGGATCATTGACCTGATGGCTGATAGATGTAGCATCCAATTCCCCTCTCTTGATGACCTAATCAGCGCAAGCAGGTTCTCTACTATATCAACAAAAGACATCCAGAATGTGGCCAACTGACCATTGCTGAACCGGAATTGGTTAAGATATTTGTCGAACAGATTGAATACTCGATACATGATGCATCAGCCAGAATGGTATCTATGGTTTCATTGCTTACGTTTTTCCTGAAGTGATTCCAGAGCTGTGATCATTCCAGCCAGATGTGGCAAATCGTCAGACTGGTATTCTTCGAGCCAGGTGGAGAAACCTTTCCATGCTCGCCTGAGCAGTGCTTCATACATCGATTTACAGAGACGGACTCCACGATTGTAGTTACGTCCTTCAAGAACTGTATTCACTGAACCCTCTGCTACGATTCCAGATTCCACTGATATGTCACGCAAACCAGCTGAGCCGAATCGTTTACCTATGATAGATAAGAGATTGCATAGTGTATGGAATTCCCCCATCCGAAGAACGATGTTCTGGTTGTTTTTTTCATGATTCCATGTGATTTCTGCTGCCTTGGCAGATAAGGCCTGATCAAAAACATATACAATCTCGGTCCAACGTCTTCTGGATATTCAGTGCTTGCTTCAGGACTTTGTGAACTGTTGACAGTTGTGTCGTTGGTGCATTGATTGTGGGTAGATATCCCACTGTGTCTTTCTTGACAGCTATATGATCAAGGGCCTGCATGTTGAAACCTGTCCATGAGCTGATGGTTTGATCACTGGTATTCATTTGCCTCACTTTTGACCACAGCAGGTTACGGAGGTGTGCATCTTGAATGACAGATTGGAAGTTCAAGGCAACGAACTTGGATACTGGGGTTCCAATCCTTTCCCCTGCATTATAGTCAGGAATTTCCAGATGAACTGGAGTTATACTGCGCTTTTTGCTCGGTATTAGCTGAGGCAATACCTTCATGAGTGGAGCAATTGTGGCTTGTGGTTGTATAATGATTCCGTTGACTCGATGTGATGTACCCCCACCACTGAGAGTTTCTTCAAGGTGATCAATGTTATCAAAGGCTAGTGTTGTGGGAATTTTTGTATGGACATTTGTAGGCAAAATCACATCATTGTCTGCTGTCATTGCTTGCTTCTGAAGACACAAGGTGGTATCCAACTCAACCAGTTTGGAGTAAGACATTCCATGGCCTCGGCGGTTGAGCATTTCAATTAGTTCAACATTTCCTGTCAGAGATTTCACACTCCATGGCAGCAATATATGTTTTGCTGGTATTATGGCACCTCCGCTAACTGCATACACGAAGTCCTGACCTATTGACTGAACCAGTCGGTCTTCATGTGAATTGAAACCTGTCACTGATTGTTGTGCATGCCCAATCAGTTGAAATTTCAAGAACAAAATCAGAGATTCAGGGAGTTCCATGGAGTCAGCTGGTCAGGTTGTGGTGGCCAAAGTTTCTTCTTCATTTTCTTGATACCTGACCGCATTTGAGATGCAGATTTTGCCACCATTTCCTCTCCATCACACTGTGGTAAAGAACTCAATTTGCTCTTAAGTTCATCATTCGCATTGACAAGTGATCCAATTGTAAAATTATCAGGGTAGAAAATAAGTTTTCCATTGGTGGTTGTTACAAAGTGGAGCGATTCGCTGAACTCTGATTCAAGCCGACGTCGTATTTGTTTCTTGGTTTGTGGAAGAACTTCATCATGATTATAGCCTAACATGCCCATGAGGTTCCCCAATATTTCTGTCAAACTGGTCAGTTTTACCACTTCAGGAACTGAGAATAATGTATTTCTGATATGTTCGAAGAGCATGTTGTATGCATTCTGAACTGCTACCTGATATCGTTGTTCTGCATCTTCGACTGAGGATATCGCAGCTTTAGATTTCTCACCTCTGGTGAAGTTACGATAGCATGAATTGTGGTCTCCGGCTTCTGCAGCAACTAACTCTCTGGATGTGATTGCTAAGATCTTGTCGTTCATCTGATTCAAAGCTGTCTGTCGCACTGTATTATCCGATCTCAACTCTCTAGCCTGATGTAACACTTCTCGTGACTTGGTCCCCTTCACATACTTATTCTTCTTGTCACAGAAAATACAAACTTCTTGCAAAACTCGTCGACCGAGAATTAACAGGGTCCAACTACACTTTTTTTAAAGTTTGAGAAAAATGAAATCAAAAATTCAAAGTGGAATTGCCGCTATCTCATAAGTTTTTATTTTCATATCGTGTGTTACATAACAGGTACATATAAAGGTTACATAAAATAATCTTACTTAGTTTCCTCTGTTGCCCTTCTACATGGACTTCTTCTAAATTTGAATGAAATGTCAGATAGACCCTGTTAATTCTCGGTCGACGAACTGTAGATGACAACGTAGATGGCTTTCTAGCAGACTTACGCTCAAGTGGTTTGGTTCCTTCTGTAATACCCTTGATTTTTTTCCAGTGTCTTTTTGAGAGTAAAAGTGGCTCGGTAGTTCCTATGGTAAAGTACATTGTCATCATAATCATTTTGATCCAAGTCTGTTATACTATTGCAGTTCTGTATTTTTGCTGCTTCCAAGAGAGTTTCAATAGAAGCAGTGTCTTTTGGCTTTGTGATCTCAGAGGCAGGAGATTTCTTCATGCAGATTATGCACGTAACTTCCTCTGTGCACGCCTTCTTGTGTGGTACTTCCATTGTGTATCAGTGGTCAATCCCGATCTGAAAACAAATGACAAATTTGTATAAACACTCATGACTTCAGTGTCATAATTTATAAACATGCACTACCGAACAAGACGTCACCAGCATAGTTGTTCACAAGAAGTAATCGGCTGTTGTTAATGGATATAAATGGCTTTGGTAATGGTTTTAATAATAAAACTAATGCCTAATATAAATATAACTTACAAAATACACTTAAATATTCTTAAATATTTGCTTGACAAGTGGAATGTAATAACCATATATCTGTAAAGATAAAATTTGAACTTATCCAACCAATATTCAGAAGACCGTCCAACATTTCAGGATGAAATCTGAAAGCAAACTTATCTATTCTATCATATACTGATTATCTGGAATAAATGAAATGAAACATAAATACATGGCTTACTGTGTGATATGGTATTAAAGAATTAGTCACATCGACAAACGCATCTTAATTTGTAATATATTTCACCGTTTAGTGTTATTGCTATAGAAATGATATTTCGAAGTTGGGCACTTGTCATCAAAATTATCACAATGAAATACATAAAAAGGGTAATGATTTTGAACCTTATGGCAATATGCATATCAAAAGAACCGTCTTAAGTGTTATAGTTCAGTAAGAGCACCTCATAGCCTTTACATATTAATATGCGAGACAAAAGTAAATTTTAATTGTGTTTCGAGTGCTGAAAACGACCCTCGACGAGAATGCGCTGGGTCACATTCTAAAATTCGTCACAACTGCCTTGAGCTACCCTGTTGGAAAGTCTATCATACAGTTTTGTGTTGTCCTATGATATACTCAAGCAATAAAATAACTTTCGTGACCTGCCCTCAGATGACACCACTTTTATCCCTGGCCCATGGACTATAATGTTTGGTTGATTAATTTTACATCGTTATATAAAACGGCATCTCAAACAGAAATCTTAGTAACAATATAAATGTCTTGCATTTCATGAATCAACGTGCCGTTTCAGGCTTTGAAGCCTGGTGTTGGCTTACGGGTTAAGATGGCTGGTTTAAGATCCTAGGGTCTTGAGTTTGAGCCTCTGTTTATCATTGAATTAATACCAGGTGTTGTTGATTCAGCCTTGTCATCCTTCCGAGGTTGGCAAAATGAGCACCAGTGTACTAGTAATACAGGACACTGCATCAGGGGCACAGCTGGACCCCCAGAATATGATGCAACCAGCAGCCATAGGTTGCACAAGATCGCGATAGCTTCAGGCTTTGTACACTGTTGACCATACCTTGTCTGATGCTGCCCCCTACTGGATCCCCCCTTGACGTACTTCTGAGTTCTGACGTTTTAATTTCAGAACAAAGGGCAGCATCATCACCGAAAGACGAACATTCACTTTGCAACAAGCACACAGGTGATCAATTTAATTAACAGGTGAGTTGTTACATTTCCCAAAAAGCAGGGTTTCCTCCAGCAATTGCATCATTAATCGTGACCTCGAGCTTTTGGAGGAAAACAGTGGTTCGTGATTCGGAAACGCTGCTTCTGCAAGATTGAGAGTTTGATAGAATGAGGAAATTTGAGCGCAAGCGATTCCTGTCGTTGCGAGGAACGCAGTTAGTTTCACCACGATCCTCGGAACACATTAACACAGACACACACACACAGAGGCACACCCGTTCATTTTCAGGATCCGTGTCCTTCATTGCTCGGAAGCTCTAATATGATTGTTCCTTCTTTTCTGGTATTTTGAAATGCGGTTTGTCTGAACCAGAGACGGTGGTGGACAACTTGCTCCCAAAGGCAATCTGTACGTGAGCAACCGGTTCGAGCAGCGTGGAAGTCAGAAGTACTCGTAAGTGCAACACTATGACGTATGCAATTAATGACGGGGATAATTCGGTGGAAAGAAAAGCAAAATCAGGTCGAACTTGTGTCATTGTAAGCGTTTTCAAAATTGCGACATGTCGTATAGATCTTATTGGTATTTAAATACGTTTACTGATTAGACGTTATATCGTTCAATTGTTTTTTGCTGTTGCAACTCAAAGCACTGCACGTACTAAATTGATGGAAGGCTTTTTAATTGTTTGTTTCTTCATTGTTATCCAAAGCACAAACAGTTGATTGATAAAGACTTGAAAGTGCGGACAATGAGAAGTTCGACCGTTTAACTCAAAAAGGCCAAAATTGCTTGCAAGTCGAAGGACTCAAGTTTGATGACGATGATTCTTCTTGGGAAGAGGAACTGTGATTGGCTAGATCGACATTTGATAAACTTTGAGTTGCTTTCATTGTGCAATTGAGTTGTTCTTCACACCTGCAGATTCAAGTCAGGCCAAACTCAGCTGAAAGAAAAGAAGAGAGGAAAATGAGTTTTAAAAAATTTATTGATTTATTCAAAACATTCGTTTGGGTAACCTCATCATGGATTATGTGAAGATAATTTTAGGCTGAGGAGCGAAATTCAGGAAGTCCCAAAGTCACGTCCAATCCACCCACCAGGGAGGTTCTCAGTTCTCGAGGTTGCATTATTTTCACCTTATATGCGTGAAGATGCAATCTCTTGTGTATAACTGTTTTTTTTTAATTTTATAAAGAGCAAATGCATCCCATCGCTTCACTGATGGGGGTATTAAGGGTGGGGGGGGGTAAGAAGGATGGGAGTGAGAGAAGAGGCAGAGAGGAGAGAGAGGAGAGATAGAGGAGAGAGAGGGGAGAGAGGGGGAGAGAGGAGGGAGAGGATCGAGGAGAGAGAGGAGAGAGAGGAGAGAGAAGAGAGGAAAGAGAGGAGGGAGAGAGGGGGAGAGAGGGAGGAGGGGGAGAGAGGGGGAGGAGGGGAGAGAGGGGGAAGAGAGGGGTGAGAGAGGGGGAGAGAGAGGAGAGAGAGGAGAGAGGAGAGAGAGAGAGAGAGAGAGAGAGAGAGAGGGAGAGAGAGAGAGAGAGAGGAGAGAGAGGAGAGAGAGGGAGAGAGAGGGGGAGAGAGAGAGAGAGAGAGAGAGAGAGAGGGGAGAGAGAGAGAGAGAGAGAGAGGGGAGAGAGAGGGGAGAGAGAGAGAGAGAGAGAGAGAGAGAGAGAGAGAGAGAGAGAGAGAGAGAGAGAGAGAGAGAGAGAGAGAGGAGAGAGAGAGAGAGAGAGGAGAGAGAGAGGGGAGAGAGAGAGAGAGGGAGAGAGAGAGAGAGAGAGAGAGAGAGAGAGAGAGAGAGAGAGAGAGAGAGAGAGAGAGAGAGAGAGAGAGAGAGAGAGAGAGAGAGAGAGAGAGAGAGAGAGAGAGAGAGAGAGAGAGAGAGAGAGAGAGAGAGAGGGGAGATAGGGGGAGAGAGGGGAGGGAGAGGGGGAGGGAGAGGGAGGGAGAGGGAGAGAGGAGAGAGAGGAGAGAGAGAGAGAGAGAGAGAAAGAGAAAGAGAGAAAGAGAGAGAGAGAAAGAGAGAAAGAGAGAAAGAGAGAAAGAGAGAAAGAGAGAAAGAGAGAAAGAGAGAAAGAGAGAAGAGAGAAAGAGAGAAAGAGAGAGAGAGAAAGAGAGAAAGAGAGAAAGAGAGAAAGAGAGAAAGAGAGAAAGAGAGAAAGAGAGAAAGAGAGAAAGAGAGAGAGAGAAAGAGAGAAAGAGAGAAAGAGAGAAAGAGAGAAAGAGAGAAGAGAGAGAAAGAGAGAAAGAGAGAAAGAGAGAGAGAGAGAGAGAGAGAGAGAGAGAGAGAGAGAGAGAGAGAGAGAGAGAGAGAGAGAGAGAGAGAGAGAGAGAGAGAGAGAGAGAGAGAGAGAGAGAGAGAGAGAGAGAGAGAGAGAGAGAGAGAGAGAGAGAGAGAGAGAGAGAGAGAGAGAGAGAGAGAGAGAGAGAGAGAGAGAGAGAGAGAGAGAGAGAGAGAGAGAGAGAGAGAGAGAGAGAGAGAGTCATACACACACATTTTTTCCACCCGTCACACACACACACGCTGTGTGACGGGTGGAAAAAATTTGGCTCCGTAATTTAGAAAACACGTTAATACGGCGAACGGCTCTGAAAGGGAAGGTTGCATGAGAGGAGTACAAATGAAGGCAGTGTGAGGGGGAGGGCAAGGGAAGGCAGCATGAGGGGAGGAGAAGGGAAGGGGGGGTGAGGGGAGGGCAAGGGAAGCCAGTGTAAGGGGAAGGCAAGGGAAGGCAGTGTGAGGGGAAGAAAAGGGAAGGCAGCATGAGGGGAAGGCAGGGGAAGGCGGGGAAGGCAGGGGAGGGCAAGGGAAGGTAACATGAGGGGAGGACAAGGGAAGGCAGCATGAGGGGAAGAAAAGGGAAGGCAGCGTGAGGGTTGGGGAGGTCAAGGGAAGGCAGCATGAGGGTCGGGTAAGGTAAGGCAGTGTGAGGAGAGACCGTCCGGACATAACCACCGTCTGGATATGTCCGGAGATAACCAACATCTGGATACGTGTGGAGATAACCACCATCTGGATATGTCTGGAGATAACCAACATCTGGATACGTGCGGGGATAACCACCGTCCATATAAGTGCAGAGATAACCACTGTCCGGATACGTGCGGAGATAACCACCGTCTGGATACGTGCGGAGATAACTACCGTCTGGATACATGCAGAGATAACCACCAGCTGGGCATAACCACCGTTCAGATACGTTCAGACACAGAGGGAGAGAGGGGGGAGAGAGAGGAGAGAAGGGAGGGAGAGGGGAGAGGGGAGATGGGGAGAGGGGAGAAGGGAGAAGGGAGGGAGAGTGGAGAGGGGAGAAGGGAGGGGAGAGGGGAGAGGGGAGAAGGGAAGGGAGGGGAGAGAGGGAGAGGTGTGGCAGCAGGGTTCTGCACTGTATTAGCAGGAGGTGGAGTGAGGATGGCACAATGAGAGAGAGGGGTAGGGGAAGTGGAGTTAGCAGAGAGAATATGTTTTGCTTTATGAACACGCACGCACGCACGCACGCACGCACGCACGCACGCACGCACGCACGCACACACACACACACACACACACACACACACACACACACACACACACACACACACACACACACACACACACACACACACACAGTGTGTCGGGTGGAAAAAATTTGGCTCCGTAATTTAGAAAACACGTTAATACGGTGAACGGCTCTGAAATCGGTAGTTTTCAAATATATTTTGCTTTGAAACTCACAAAGAGAAACCATCCAACTTTTGTAAACCACAGCACCGAGTCATATGAAATAACCAAATGCTTTAGAAACAGTTACAAGGACAAAGGAAAACGTGATCGCTCGTATGCTGCTGAGGTTAATACCATACCCAATTTGTGTGAGGGTACGACGAGTTGTACTGGACTGTCAGTTGACTGACTGTAGCCCGTCTGTTGCTCTGCACAATTCGTGCCAGCTTTCTTTGGCCTCTTTCATCAATGAGCCATTTTTGACTACTTGCCTGCTGTTGGCTGGATGTCCTTTTGGTGGTGGACCATTCTTGATACACACGGGAAACTGTTGAGTGTGAAAACCCAGCAGTGTTGCAGTTCTTGACACACTCAAACCGATAATGCATAACATTTTCCCTCTGCTAAGTCCCCTACCCTCACTCTCTCTCTGTCTGTCGCATCCTTGCTCCGCCCCTCCTAGTGCAGTACAGCACCTTCCCACACATCTCCCTGTCTTCGGACATGTCTGGGCATTGTTTATCTCAGGGCGGTATTTCTTTGTGTCTGGACCTGCCCGGATGATGTTTGTTTGGCTCCGGATGTGACCGGGCAGCGTTTATGTCTGGAGGGGAGTTTGTCTTCAGATTGCTTGGCTCTGGAAGCGTCTGGGTGGTGTTTGTCTCTGAGTGGTATTTGTAGTATGACTGGTAGAAAGTAGACTTCAGCCATTATTTTGTTTCCATCTGCACTGTTATTCTATGCAGAATCATTGTGGTGGGACACTATGACTCATAAATAACACTCCACTGCACATCTGCCTTCCCTTCCTCCATCCATCCTCACTCTCCTTCCCTTCCTTCCTTTCATCGTCATATCGGCAGCCTCTTCTTCACCCCAATACTGCAACATCTCACATGCCATGCCCACTCATGCTATATATCGAGAAATAGCATGGTTTCTTGGAAATATTATTGAAGTAGTTTTTGTTCTACAATGTTCATGTACTATATATATTGTTGTGGTTCTGCGAAAACTGACACTCCCCCGAGGCAATAGCACCCAGCATATAGCAGTCCCGAGACAGTTATTTCAATAGTATTGTTCTTAGATAGCCCTTCCCTTATGTCCAGTGGGTTTATGGGTCATATGCATAGTGTTGTCCTTCAGGTCGGTCTTCATCCACATCTTTCACTTTGTTGCACCCACCCTCACCTTCATGCATGCACGTAAGCAGCTCATTAGCACATACCGACAAAACCTCATTCAAACTTCACGCCATTCTCCAACAACACATCACCTCAGACATTCACCATACTCGAACCCCAAAGCTAAAACATTTCTACATCCACCACAATGTCTTTACAAGAATCCTCACATCAATCCCCACAACAACCCAAGCTCGCTTACCTTCCCTATTAACCGCCGCAACCACAACACCTCAACCACCATGCCATAACTCACCGCGATGCTATAGTTATGAAAGCCTCAACCATAGTCATCACCACGGACACCCACCACTGCCCTTTGGAGGTGGTGGGGAGCAATGTACACCACATACCATTGCAGATGCATATTCTTGGGACGTTCTGGCATGTAGCTTGAAGCACAAGTGTGTGCTAAAATCAATTCAAGATCGTGTGGATAGCCCCTATTGTGTGTCCAGCACATGTTCGAGGCCGGGAAGAGTTTTCAAGTACCCTGCCTCATGTTATTCTCGGAGCTCATCCGCGTGGTGAGGGTTGGGAGCGAATGAGGCCATTTCCAGTGCCAGATCCTCAAATGGGCAGGGCCAACACTTGAGTAACCGTCCATGCACCAATTGGGCACTCGGAAACTCCTACAGTTTGTCCTGATCCACATTTAGGCTCCTCCATCACCAATGATAACACACCATGTGGGAGCGATCTGTTGCGAGAGATCCATGTGCGAGCGAAGAGCGATCAGCGAGGGCAAATCCTGAACAACCGTTCTTTTCAAAGTGACCCCACAGACACGCTCTTCTTTCCATTTTCTTCTCTGCACCTCATCTGTATTTCACCTGCACCTCACCCTCATTGCAACCCCTCTAACCACACATCATTAGACACCCTCAGTTTTCCTCCCTCTTTCCACCCCTCCTCAGTGACTGGGTGGCATTGGTCCTCAAGAAATTATGGTATCCGGAACCAGCTCTTCACTAAAATCAAATAAATTCGTCCTGGTTACACACCTAACCAGTCCATCAAATTTCATCCAAATCCGTCCATAACCTTTTGAGATATCCTTCTCATAGACAGACAAACAGACAGACAGGGGTGAAAACCTAACCTCCATCCAACTTCGGTGGCAGAGGTAACAATGTCTTCCTTCTCAGGGATAGTGTGAGGGTAATTGGTTCAGGGATAATCAGGTCAGGTCAGATATGGGAGCATGTGCCAGAACAGCGCGTCGCTGCGTCCACTTTCCGCCGGTACTCCAGGGGCCTCCGTCTGGCCATCCCCCAGGCAGATGCCTGGCCCATCCCCATCTGCTTGAGATGCCGACCTTTATCATAATCGGGGCAGGTAAAAGATATGGTAAGATAGGGGATAGACAGCGTTTATGGATATGTAAAAGAAATTCGTAAAGTGTATGTGTGTTCAGCAGCGCTCTGAGTCCTGCTTTCTTTTCCTCCTCAACATAAAGACCCGATCTTTATAATCATAAAAACCAATGTTTTTCGAGCAAAAGTTACCATAACCATAAAGTTACCATAAAGTTTCGAGCAAAAGTGGTTGGAGTTGCTGACTTGTAATCTAGCGGATGAGGTTTGATCCGAGACATAACCGAATTCTAAATTTATTTCTTCTTCAATGCGAAAAAGTGTTACACGTGGACGATTTTAAAGATCATTAAAAATATATATGTATATCTATAAGTCAAGGATGGTTGTAGTTTCGTCTGTTAGCTGTAATGCTGATTGGCTGCTGTGTTCACTGGGGTTGACTGGGGTTGACTGGGGAAGCTGCTGCTGCAGATCATGCTGCTGCCAAAAAATTCCCAGCTGTCTTCAAATCAGTCATTGCGGATGGAGGTTACACACCAGTCAGGTGTTTGACGTCGATGAAACTGGACTTTATTAGAAACACGTGCACAGCCGCAGTTTCATCTCCATCATCTTCATCTCCATCAGCTCTGGCCTGAGGCAGGGATTAAGTTCAAAGTTTTCACGGAGGCTGAAGTCAGTGAAGCAACGCAACAGATTGTGGACATGGCCCTGGAAGTGGGATTTGAGGATGTCGACGAAGATGATGTTGAGGATTTGTTTCTCTCAAACAGGGAGAAGCTGAGCAATGAAGATCTTCTGGCTCTGGAGAAGGAGCACATCAGAGAAGAATCATAATCAAGTCCTCAGGAGGTTGTGCCTGTTTAAACCCTCATACTGAAGGTCATGGCTAAAGGTTTCAAATTGGTCAATGAAGCTGTGGCCATTTTTGAGGAACATGATCCCGACTGCATGAGAAGTTCCAAGGTGCGGAGGGAAATGGAGATGGTCCTGAAATGTTACAAGGAGGTCAATGACAGAAAATGAAGACAGCCACTCAAGTCTCCATGATGTAGTTCTTCAAAAAAAAATCCCAAGTGAATCAGCTTCCATGTCATCTTCTGAACTTTTAACCTCAAATGGACAGCCTGCCACAAGCAATATGTACTGAAGCCAACCACAGTCATGACAACATCAGCTTGTTCTTGTCATCTACCAAGGAAGAAAATTAAAAAGTAATTCATTTTAATGCTTTTATTTGTTACACTTTTTTTTTTTTAGCTCACCTGGAACGTAGTTCCGGGGAGCTTATGGATTGGCGCGTCGTCCCTCTGTCCGTCCACAAATACTTTCAAAAACTTCTCTGAAAGTACACATACGATTTTGATGAATCTTTATCACAACATTCATCACCATGAAGGTAATAAAGTTTGTACATGCATTAAAAAATATCGGGCTGTAAGGGGGTCTACGGGGTTTCCCCCACAAAATAGGTATCTGCTTTCTTTTCAGAAACTACACATGCAATTCTGATTAAACTTGACCACAACCTTCACCACCGATGATACACCAAAGATTGTTAACGGCATTAAAAAAAATCGGGGTCTAAGTGGGTGTAAAGGGGGGGGTTGCCCCCCAAATATATATTTGCTTTCTTCTCCGAAACTACACAAACAATTTCAATGAAAATTGACCACAACCTTCATCACCCGTGATGTACCAAAGATTGTGCATTACATTAAAAAAAATTCACGATAGACATAGTGAGAGTGTGAGATTTAAATGTTAAATATAGCCTCTAGAACACATTTTCGGATAAGACGATGTTAAGTTGTTCAGTTCCCTTGGTGAAAACGAGGCATGGTTATCCATGTGGGCATCTCCGTCATGAAGACAAAATAAATTAGATGATTACAATGAGGAAAAAATGTTTTCAGTGACAAAAGCAATGAATCTCCCCATCATGGCAGGATAGCCGAAAGATACACACACTCGCTCTAAGCTGTCTCGACTGAGTTTGAATCCTGACCCAGCTTTAAGCTGTCATCCCGGTGTTTGACAGGCAGGGTGATTCACCAAAATGTGTGCCATTTTGTAAACATCACGACAGGGGAGCTGAGAGGTACGCACGCTCACTCTAAGCTGGATAGCCTGGGATCGACTCCTGACCTAGCTATAAACGCCCATCCCAGTGTTCACAGGCAGTGTGATTCATCAACGTGTGTGCCATCTCTCAGATGAACATTAAAATGGATGTCACATCTGCGGAAGCCCCCTATCCTCTCCCCCTCCTCACTCTTTCATCCTATCTATCTGACCCCTCTCCCTCTCTCTCCAACTCATCCCTTCTCTCCCCCCTTACCTCTCCATCTCTCACCCACCCCCTACTCCCCCACCCTTCCCCCTCCTTGAGGGGACTGTAACATGAACGAATCAGATTCCTAGTGAGCCAGTGCAAAGGTCACTGAATGTGCAAGCATGCATACATACACCACATACATACATACATACATACACACATACAGACAGGCCTTTGCCATGTAGATAGCATGGGTTTTAAATGGTCCGGCCCAGTTTTATAGAGAACCCGGTGGTAAAAAAAGAAAATGTTGCTGTTTGGGCATGTTTTATTGCCCTTCCCTTCCCTGCCCATCATGCTGCCTTCTCTTCCCCTCACAAAGCATTCTCTTCCCCTCAAACTGCATTATCTTCTGTTGCCCTCATGCTGCCTTTCCACCACCTCCCGTCATCCTTACCTCCTCCAAAACCCTGTCCCCTCTCCACCCCCATGGACATCTCCCAGGGGTCTATGCATGCTGTTTTAATGTACCCCATTTTGTTCCATCCTGCACATTCCACCCAAACTTCTCCACAAATCACATGACCAAATGCAAGTTGAGAACCCCTTCCCTCACACTTACCTCCTCCCAAACTCTCTCCTCCTCTCTCCCCCATCCTCCTCGCTTCCACCCGCACCTCCTTGAGTGTTGTTACATTTAGTTAGGCGTCGCTCCCCCACCCCCATTCCTCGCCCCTCCTCTCCGCTCCGTCATTCTTCGCTCCTCTCCTCCTCCCTTGCTCCTCTTCTCTTCCCTTCCCTCCTCTTCCCCCTCCCTTACCTCCTTGCCCCTCCTCCCCTCCCCTCTCTCTCTCTCTCTCCATCCCTCCCCATCCTCTCCTTCTTTCTCCCCCCACTTAATATTCCCATCAGCGACGCAACAAGTTATATTTGCTCGTATAATTATGTACAATATATATATATATATATATATATATATATATATATATATATATATATATATATATATATATATATATATATATATATAGACCATATGTATACATATATATATATATATATATATATATATATATATATATATATATATAGACCATATGTATACATATACATATATATATATATATATATATATATATATATATATATATATATATATATATATATATATAGACCATATGTATACATATACATATATATATATATATATATATATATATATATATATATATATATATATATATATATATATATATATACATATACACAGTGGAAAATCGATATAACGCCAAGCATTATAGCGCTTGTACTGATATAACGCTCATACACCTTGGACCCCAAAAATATTACTATTTCATGTTTAAAGGCAAAAAAGTGAGAAAATAGAGACAAAGTTAGTCCAAAATAGCGCTAAGTGGCCAAAAAAAATTGAAGCTGTCATCGCCCTGTGTTGAGTTGACATGTGGTGTGAAAATACTCACGAGCTGTCATCTTCTCGCACCTTTCCCGTATAAATGGCAAAGCTGAGATGAACAAAATCAATTAAATTCAAATCATCATGGCATCCGTATCTCCTGTAACTCACGTTCATGTTCCCTTCTAACACCATACAACACAGTACACAACGTAAGTACAGTACTGTACTGTGCAAGATTAACTAATGTTCACGTGCTCTACCGCCCACATCCTTTCGGAAGAGTTGTCAACAACTTAAATCTAAGCTCCCGTTACATCTCCTGTACCAGTTCTTCGACATCTTCATCACCTACCAGCCGAGAAATCTTCAAATTTGTTAGTTTTGTTTGCTCTGTTCAGTTCAGCGCCGCCATGCCGAAGCGGAAGTGTTATTCCATAGAGGAGAAGCTACACATAATTAAATGGATACGGAATGGTGAAACTCAAGCGACCATCAGCAAGGATACAGGCGTCACCGGTTCAACTCTAAGAGGATGGTTGAAGGATGAAGAGAACATCAAGAGCTTCATCGTCACTGTCAACTCCAATGAAGGGATGAAGTGGAAGAGGGTCAAGCTTGGGAGGGATCAGGAGTTGGACCAGGAACTATTGAATTGGTTCTGCAAGTCCAGAGAGCTTGACATACCCATCTCAGGCACCATCCTCCTTCATCAGGCCAAGAAGATCAACAAGGATCTTCACAAGGAAGAGAGAGTTGAAGATGCTGACTACAGCTTAACCAGGGGGTGGCTGCAATGCTGGCAGCATCGACATGGGGTCCACATGAACCAACAACATGGAGAGGCCAAGTCTGCAGACCTTGAATCTGCCAAGAACTACCTCTCTGTCTTCAATGAACTAATCGAAGACAACAACTTCA
>NC_140974.1:31450755-31513255 GCF_056783735.1 Eptatretus burgeri | reverse complement strand
GGGATAATGAAGATCCTCTATACCCCGAGCATCAGCAACCCCCTCCTGTTTCCCCCCGCGCTGAGATAGTGCGACCAAGGGGGCCCCTTTTCCCACCCCCTGCCTGACACCGTCCACGAGGCCCGCGGGTTGCGGGGCCATCGCCGCTCCGCGTCTCATCACCAGACGGGTAGGCCCGACCCGGTCTCGGCCTCAGGCCTGCCTCATTCTTGAGGGTATTTCTTTTCCTTGGTTTTGGGTATGTGTTGTCGGCGCCGTCTGTGAAGTAGAATTGTATAAGTGTTGCCGTGTGCTCGGTAGTCGGTATTAGCTCTGCATTGTTTTCGCTTTTATATTTGCTTTTTGTGTAAATGGAATTGTGTTTTCTTTTTTTTGTGTGCATTTGGTGGAATTGTATTTGTGTGCTTTCCGTTCGTCGCGAATAAATGTGCTTTATTGTTGAACTGTTCTCCCGCTTCGCTTCGTCTTTTCCTCCATTGAACCCTCATCTTGCTTCACGTAAAGGGTTGGTAGTGGGCTGAGTACGCCCCATAATTAATCGAACCACCGAGGCCGACGACAACACCGCCGCCGGTTATTCTGATAGTACGGAACGGGTCGCTTAAGTGGCCCGTGTCCGAAGTCGACCTGCGGCGAGGTGCGATCGCCCGGTCTACCCTCCGCGTGGGTACTTAGGTAGGTCGAATTTGGCGAGCAACCCTATCCCACGCGGGGGCTGATTGGCTCGATCGCGGTGAGACCGAAAGGTCCACCCGTGACTGGTTCCCGGCGTTAGTCCGAGAGGGTCACGACTGGATTGTCCGTCCGGTGGGCGACGTGCCGCGATTCAAGTTACGTGGCCGTTCGCACGCCGGCGGGCGCGAAAACCGCAACACTGGTGTCAGGTCGTGCGATACAAATTCATCGCCCTCCTCGCGGCACTGGTATCGGAGAACAGGAAAACGGGCTCTCCTGTCTCCGGCTAAATTCACGGGAATCGGTCCAGGGGTGAGAGAAGCGACCCCCGATTCCCTCCAAATTACGAGCGATTCAAATTAACCCTTCACGAGAAGCAAGATGGCGTCTCAAGGCGAGCGGGAGCCGGGGGTATTAGAAATGTATATGTGTAATAATGTAGAGTCCATGGTCCAGGATGGAATCCCCGTGCAGGAAATGTTGATTGTGCAGGAACACGGACTCGCCCAACTGAACCCAGGGCCCGAGGTGGGTGCGGCAGCGGCCGCGGTGTATGACACCTCACCCCCCCCCCTCTCCACCAAGACCCTTCCCCAACCCCTGCCGAAACGGCTCACTCAAGCGCACCCGACATAGCCCAGCTATGCGCCATGCTGGCGGCAATGACAACGAAGATGGATGCGAATACACAACAAATAAACGAAAAGATGGATACAAAAATAAACGGAATGGAAGCAAACATGAAGGAAGAAATGAAAGAGCTGCGGGGTGTGACGCAGAGCATGGGCCGAAGCCTGCAGGCGGGCATGAAGGCAGTAACCGCGGAGCTCAAAATGGCGACTCCACGTGTGGGAGCGAACGAGCTGGGAGGGAGTGCAACGGCTGTCGGGCCCGCGGTGGAGGCGGGTAAGGAAAAAATAATTCGGGGGACGTGTTGGGCGAGGGTCGTGACGGAAAAAGTGACGGTAACTGAGAGGGAAAAACTAATTGGGGTGACGGAGACGTGCACGAGGGAGATAACAAGGGAAGAGACGGAAATAATAGTTGAGACAAGGGAGGTAAAGGGTGAAGAGGTGACTGAGTTGGCAGAGACACGGGAGATGGGAACGATAGAGGGAAGACTACACGATGAAGACGGGGTGTGACGCGCACACACACGGAGGTAGTGGAGGATAATGGGGTGAGCTCACGGAGCGTGTAGGGACCCAGTGCGAGCACCTGGATGGCCTCCTCCAGGAACGAGGGGAGGGAGTCTGCCCCCTTGAGGCGAGTCACGACCAGGTGAGTTCGGTCGTGCTTTGCGAGGTTGAGGGGAGGGGTGCTGTGGACGGGTGCACGGAGAGCTTGGGGGGGTATAGAGGCCCCGGAGACCCTTGTGGGGACACGAATCCCCAGTGTAGTTGTCCCTGTGTGTGTGGTGCAAGGTGTGAGTGCGTCCCCGTGTGTGGAAGCGACCCCGTGTGTGAGTGGTGCGGTAGCGATGGTGCCGGAGTGTGTGCTTCCCAGCACGCCGTGTGTGGATGAGGCACCGCGGGTTAGTGCCCCCGCGTGTGTGGATGAGGCACCGTGTGTGAGTGAGGCCGTGTGTGTGAGTGAAACGGCCAGTATGAGTGAGGCACCACGTGTGAGTGGTGTGGTGGCGAGTGTGCCGGAGTGTGTGCTTCCCAGCACACGGTGTGTGGATGAGGCACCGCGGTTAAGTGCCCCCGCGTGTATGAGTGAGGCACGGTGTGTGGATGAGGCACCGCGGGAGTGCCCCGCGTGTGTGGATGAGGCACGGTGTGAGAGTAGTGAGGCACGCGTGAGTGAACGGCCGTGTGCAAGGTCGCTGTGTGCAAGGGAGACCGTGTGTGTGAGAGAGCGGTATGAGAGGGAGATGTCGGTTGGCATGCGGGAGCACGCAGCCGCGTCTCCCGGTGTGAATGTGATGGAGTGGACTGTGTGCGTCGTAACACGCAGGTGTGCGTGGGTGGAATGGCGACGACGGAGACTGCAACAGAGGAGAGAAAGCCGAGTAGCGGCTGTAGTTGTTTCGGGGACCGTGCCGGGTTCACCCAGCAGTGAGCACGCGGTTCGTGCTGTGCAACGCACGAGACCGCCACGTGCTCGCTTGCGAGAGTGAAGTCCCGGTCCGGAAACGCACGCGGTGGATTTGCCGATCCCGCGGACGGACAAAGTTTAGGCAGGATAACGGATTTGGACCGGACGGGTTCTCCACGCGATCGTGTGTGTGAAGCTCCAACGGGCAAAGCACATGTGTTCGCCTGGGGAACCCCTCGAGACGTGGAGCTTGTGTTTTTTTTTTTTTTATGCGCACGGTGACGTCATGGCTGCACGTGGGGTTGGAATCCGGCAGGAGGGGTATCTCTGCCGGATGGCACCGTCCAAGGAGGGACGAGGAACACGTGCAGCTGCATGACGTCACGGGCAGGTGCAAAGTGCGCGAGCTCTGAGTTGCCGCGCAGGTGCTGCGCATGAAAAAAAAAAGGAAAAAAGCAAGCCTCACTTTCGGGTGTACAGGATTCCTGGGCAAGGGGTGGAAGACCCCCTTACCTGGGCACAGGATGAAAACTAGTTAGGGGGAAGGGTTAGCTTAGCTAGACCGACTTCATGGGGCAGGGGTAAGTCCTCATGGAGTCCGTGGAATGGATTAGTTAGAGGGATTTAGTGAGCTTTAGGTTGGGAAATAAAATGAATTTTTGAGTTAGGAAACAGACAGACTGGTGAGTGTGTAGAGGGGACGTAGTTTAGCTACGTAGGTTAAAAGGAACGTGCTGTAGTTTAAGGGACGACGTGGGAGCACGAGTTAGTTAGGGGATGTAGTTAGAAGGATGGCAGAGTTCAGCGGTGTGTGTGTTGAAGAGTTGGTGAGTTGTGAGGTGAGTACTTGTTGAGTGAGTGAGGCCAGCGGGTCTGTGTGTATGGGAGTGAATGGGGAATGCATGGTGCGATGAGTGATTGGGGGAGGAGTGACTCCGCCCAAGGGACCCCGGGTCAGAGTAAAGTGAGTTAGCTGGGTTAGTTAAATTACAAATTGGAGGTCGTTTTGTTGTTCGTGGGGAAAGTAGGCTCGAGACCCATTTGGAGGGTGCAGGAGCCCTGTTGACGGGCTTGGGAGCGTGGCTGCGAAAGGTGAGTATCGCTGAGTGGGTACCCCGGGCACCAGGCTAGTCGGCCGCGGTAGGCCATGGGCCCATGGGGGCCGGGATAGAGTAGTGGGCACGGGTGCGCCTGCTTGGTGCGGGGCCCGGGCGCCGTGGCCGCGTGGGCAGTGTTGTGGGCACGGGTGACCCTCGGAAAGGGGCCCGGGAGGCCGGCCTGCCACGTGTGCGTTTCAGGGAGGTGCCATGGGGGGCACTCCCCCGGTGTTAGGGAGCTGGTAGGCTCGGAGGCAGTGTAGTGCCCGGGGTGCCATAGCGGGAGATTCGGCAGAGGGTCGTGCCTGCCGGAGGGAGCCACGTGTCCCAGCCAGGAGACCGTGTGAGGGCACGGAGAGAAAATTGGGGGCGAGGCCCGAAATTGTAAGGACACCAACACAGGCGACGGGAATCTGGGTTGTTAGAACCAACAGTTTAGCGAGAGGCGCTTGTTGAAAGCCCCGGGGTAGTTTAACAGTTAAATGGTTAGGGTAGATTAGGAAGTGTACCCCTCCGCACCATCCATCCCCTCGCTGTCGTTGTGGGCCGCTGGACCCACTTTGGTTATAGATCGCCGAACTCTGGGGAGGCCATTCTGAGGCTTCGTTGGGCCTCGACACAGGACGTTAGCTCTCCCTTATTCCCCTCCGGAAGGAACGTAGGGGTTGGGAGTAGGCTAGGTGACAGAATAGGTTAGCCGAACAAAGACGATAAAGGGGGTTAGGGGACGATTTATAGTAAGAAAGAAAAAAAAAACAACAAAAAAATAAGTTGGGGCTAAATTGGGGTTTGACAAATTAAGGGAGTGGGTATGTACAGTGACAGGCAAAGGCGATAGGTTGGGAGGGAGACAGGTAGGTAGGTCCGAGCCCGCCTTCCAAGTGGCCAGCACCACCGCACTCCCTCCACCAACCTCCACTGAACGGCGGAGGCCGGCCAACTTCATCGGCAGCTGTGTGCTGCAAGGCCTGTGCCGGCCAGTTCATCTGCGGGCTGTGTTTGCCTGCAGCGGCCTTCTTCTGCGGGCTGTGTTTGCCTGCCACCTTTGCCATGCCATGCCCACTGCCCACGTTCACCAGCCCCGTTCAATTTTTGCTTTGCCCCCCCTGTTCATTTCCATGTGCGCCAGGATCAAGGCAACAGTTTGCAAGCTGCAAGAACTGCCCTGTTGGCAGCTACAACACGGGCCTGCAGTGGCAGCCCGTGCACCGTGTTTTGCGTCCATCCATTCATCCATTCATTCGTTGTGCTCATTGCGTGTGCCACTTGAGCTGGCACGGAGACTACGTTTGTGCGGCCCATGCACCGTTGTGGTTCAGTGCGTTCAGTTCAAAAGGGAAGGCCTTGGACTGCGTGTGAGCAGCCAGCCACGTTCCCTGTCACCTGCATTGTTTGAGCCAGAGACTGCATGTGGGCAGCCTGGCTCCCTGTTAACTGCTTTCTTTTTGCAGAGTTCAATGATCCTGGGCCATGGTTTAGTGTAAAATTTGTAAGTTAAGGTTAAGATGTACTGTAAATATGAGTGCGCCCCCCGGCATGTCTGTCTAGCGCCGGCAATTTTATTTAAGTCGTCCGTGTGAGTGAGTTTGTTTAGGTAGTTACGCAGCCCTCAGGTTATTTATTTTGGGGACACGAATACCATGAATGTCGCACTCAGGGATCCATAGGTAAAATGTACTAGGGGAAAACTACACATGATGGCACACGAAAATTTGACGACTCGGGACGAGTCTGTAAAAAGGGAAGGGGGTAGTGTTGTGGTTACCAGATTCGCAAACCACCATTCAGGTCCCTTAGGTGAGGTATCTCGGTAAGTGCATGTGTAGTTAGGCCCAAACCCGTTGTCTAGTGGGAATACATGTCATTTATGCGAGCTGCGACTCTTCAGGATAGCCGTTTTTCTTTTACTATCTTTATTTTGGACCACCCGCCATGATTACCACCACAACCACAACATCAACCACCAACCACAACACCGCTTCACCACAACCGCCACGACCTTCCCGTCACACCTCGCAACCTGCAGAGCATCGCCACCGTTCTTGCCCCGCTGTGGGTACCGGTGTTAGACTCATGCAGGGCGCACGTTGAACAGCGTGTACAAAATCACGGATTTTGTGCTTCAAAAACGGATCAAAAACGACACACGCCCACTTTTTGCCGTCCAATCGGTGAGCGAGGGGCGATTTGGCCCCGCCTCCAGAACGATCGAGATATGCAAATTTGTGGATCAAAAAGCCTTCACGCCCACTTTTTCTCGGGCCAATGGGGAGCGAGGTGAAAGGTCAAAGGGAGGGGGTCAAAGGCGAAGTTACGGGGGGATAAAAGGACGGTGTTCGTCAGTCAGAAGAGAGTCGCAAACGAGAACGAGAAGGAGTCAGAAGAAGGAGAACGAGAACGAAAAGGAGAACGAGAACGAGAAGGAGTCGGAACGGAGGGGACGAGTGTGGAAGTCTGGAGCCCGAAGCCTGCAGTGGCTGGAGAAGCTGAAGAGAGTCGGACGAGGGGGTGCTCGCGTCGGTGCCAGGAGCTGCACGCCCGAGGGAGGCCGGCAGCGCGACCTGGCCGAGGTGGAGACGCACACCAGGGATAATAAAGATCCTCTATACCCCGAGCATCAGCAACCCCCTCCTGTTTCCCCCCGCGCTGAGATAGTGCGACCAAGGGGCCCCTTTTCCCACCCCTGCCTGACACCGTCCCACGAGGCCCGGGTTGCTGGGGCCATCGCCCCTCCGCGTCTCATCACCAGACGGGTAGGCCCGACCCGGTCATGGCCTCAGGCCTGCCTCATTCTTGAGGGTATTTCTTTTCCTTGGTTTTGGGTATGTGTTGTCGGCGCCGTCTGTGAAGTAGAATTGTATAAGTGTTGCCGTGTGCTCGGTAGTCGGTATTAGCTCTGCATTGTTTTCGCTTTTATATTTGCTTTTGTGTAAATGGAATTGTTTTCTTTTTTTGTGTGCATTTGGTGGAATTGTATTTGTGTGCTTTCCGTGTCGCGAATAAATGTGCTTTATTGTTGAACTGTTCTCCCCGCTTGCGTCTCTTTCCTCCATTGAATCCCCATCTTGCTTCACGTAAAGGGTTGGTAGTGGGCTGAATACGCCCGATAATTAATCGAACCGTCGAGGTCACGATAACACCGCTTGGTTATTCTGATAGTACGGAACGGGTCCTGGCAGTGGCCCGTGTCGAAGTACGACCTGCGGCGAGGTGCGATCGCCCGGTCTACCCTCCGCGTGGGTACTTAGGTAGGTCGAATTTGGCGAGCAACCCTATCCCACGCGGGGGCTGATTGGCTCGATCGCGGTGAGACCGAAAGGTCCACCCGTGACTGGTTCCCGGCGTTGGTCCGAGAGGGTCACGACTGGATTGTCCGTCCGGTGGGCGACGTGCCGCGATTCGAGTTACGTGGCCGTCGCACGCCGGCGGGCGCGAAAACCGCAACAATATATATATATATATATATATATATATATATATATATATATATATATATATATATATATATATATATGTAGATATCTGCCCTTTCGGTGTGCGGAATACCGCTTTAGCCCAATTGCGGCCGTGCACGCCCACCGAACGAGCAATCCAGTCGTAGCTTCCGGATCAACGCCGAAACCCAGCTACGGGTGTTTTTAGCACACCATAAACCAGCCAACTCTTCTGTCCACGCGCTACAGGGTCAATCACCGAATTGTCAATATACCTAACTATTCACGCGGACAGAAATGCCGGGAGTTTATTCCTCAACGGGACCTGCACGATAACAAGCTGCTTAAGCAGCTCGTTCCGTATGCGATGGCCGAGCGGTTATATATCGCCAAGTCCCACCGGACCAGATGTACGTTTTATCGGCTTATAAACAGCCAGCTAATTATTCCGAACGCTCCATGGCAGTCAATGTGAGGAAGGGATGCAACGAGCAGGTGGACATTTAACAATGGGGACATTTATTTCCATACACAGGCATGCAATGAATGGAGGGATGGTGAAAAAGACACGAGCAAAAACCTACAGCCGAGTTCTATTATGAAATGTAAAGCAAATACAACACAGGCACTTAACAGTTTCCTACTTGTTAGACGGGCCCACAAACACACATACGCACACACACACACACACACACACACACACACACACACACACACACACACACACATACGCACACACACACACACACACCCAAGAAATGGTGCCTGATGCATTTAATAAGGACTTCAACTCGAGGGACAGATGAGCTGAAACCAAGAACCTATCTCAAACCTCTCCACCTCGTGTGGTCTTCAAGCTGCTCAGACCCGGGCTCCAGCGACAGCGAACTGAATCCAATCGCCGTGAGCCGCGATCCTTCCCGAGCTCCAGCGAATCCTCTCGCTTTTCCGAACAGGTGCTGGTGAGATGAGGCACTGATCCTTCCCGTCGATGCGTCGCTTCCTCGAAGAACCACCTCCAAAATGATGCCAATGAATCACACCAAGCCAGGAACCAAGCGGAGAACAAAGAGCTCCACGAACCAAAAAGAGCCAGCCGAACTGGACGACGAAGTAGAGCGCAAAAACACGAGCGACTCTCGCAACTGGCGCTCCTCTCTTGATGAACAACAACCAACAAGCTCGAGCCGAGCAACCAGCTCAACTCTCTATCGATGAACCAAGCACAAAAAGCGAACCACCTCTCGTCCGAACAAAGCCAGAGCCCAAAAAGCGAACCGAGCCAAGCAGAACCAAAAAGCCTTCTCCCTAACCCGAGCAAAACAGAACCCGAAGGCCTACTGAATTCGCCAAGCCCGAACCAACTCGAGCCAAGCAGAGTGTCCCTTTTTTATTCCTATTGGCCCCCTCCCCCGCTCCCAGCGTGACATGCCCTCGTGCTCCATCCCCCGCTCAACCACGGGTGGGAGGGAGTTGTTTACATCATGAATCACGGGACGGGAGGGCTCTTCTTCCTCTTCCCAGAAGAGGGGGAGGGTCGGCTTCCTTTGTGTTGTGATCGCTCCCTAACTATGAAATTAAATCACAGCGCATCTAAAGGCCCGGTCACACCTTGACGTTTTAGCCAACGTATGCCGATTTTTGAATTTTTTTTCTAAAACGCTGGCACACGTTGAATACGTTATGGGTAAGTTTTGATAACATTGAGAGCACGCTGAAAAACACTGCCATACGTCGTTGTACGTTGGCTTTAAACGTTGTACTTTTCGGTTGTCCTCAAATTTTTTCATGCTTGAAATTTCACGACGTATGCCGGCGTATGACTCACACGTTCCGCCGCGCTGGCCACAAGTTGTATGCACGGTCTGCGATCGTTGACAGACGTCAACACATGCGACTTGTAAGTTAATCATAAGTTGAGACACGCCGAGGTAATGTTTAGCGTACCCGAAACTTATTTCTAACCTATGATTAACGTGTTGTTGGCACGTTACGCGATCGTTGCCACACGTCGACAGACGTTACTTTTCAGTTACTCATAGGCTGAAAGACGTCGGTATAATGGATCGTCCTTGCGTCAGCGTCCACGGCCACGGCCAGGCCACTTATTTGCAGCATTCTTCAAACTTTTCTTCGGCATGACGAGGATGTTCACACTTCGATGTCCAGCTTGGCTATGATTCCAATTGTCCATCGGCAGCGTCCATTTAAAATAGTCGAGTTTGAGCGTTTTAACACGTTCAGAAGAAACGCTTCAAATTTCAAAACCCCAGCGTCAAAAAACAAAGGCGAGTGACAGCAATTTAAATCGTTCATTGTAAACAATGAAAATGGCTGAGTGGTACCGTTTAAAAGTCGTTGAGTGTAAAAAAATCCAATTGTTGAGCGCAAGCGTCTACTTTCAATAGTGGAGATGCAGCCATTTAAATCGTTGAGTGGCAGCCTATGAACCTACCCATGGACACGCAGACGCAAGGACGATCCATCATAACCCACACCCTCCCCCTCACACACCTACTACTGCCAACATGAACAAACGACTACTAATACTAATACTAATACTGATACTGATACTGATAAGGCTGACATGGACATCGACTCAAAAAGGACTCGAAAACACTGTTGGGTTCCCTTTTATGAGCAGCATTTTTATATACCAATTCCCAAAACTACTGGGAACACGTCTTTATATGGCAGTTGTAACCTAGAAACACGTTCATTTATTTTTTTTTTGTCGACCGGAAGACGTCATTGGAATACGTCTACATACGTCGATGTGTATTGGGACTATGTAAAGAATTGGTTCAAAGCACGTCAAACACAAGTTAGAAATAAGTTTCACGTAAAAAAGACATTACCGCGACGTGTTTCGACTTATGAGTAGCTTATAAGTAGCCTTTGTGGATGTGTGTAAGCATCCACATATCGTGTGTAAAACTTATCCCCATCGCATGCGGAACGTGTGTCATACGCCGAGCACGTCGTAAAACTTTGAACATGTTTAAAATTTCTTGACGTACTCTACTTACTACGACGTATGATAGCGTACTTTAGCGTTCTACTCGCGCATACCATACTTACCCATACCGTATTTGACGTGCCCCAACGTTTTAGACAGACTTTTTGTTACGTCGGCATACGCTGGCAAGATCGCCAAGGTGTGACCGCGATGTTGACCCTTCCATTCTACGGCAGTTATGATTCGAATCGTTGTGCGTCAGCCTTTTAATAGGCTACGTCACGGCATCGTCGGCGATGCGTGCAACGCGCTATGCCTAAGTTAGACTATCGTTGGGCATCGGTTGTGTAGGCCGACAACAGGTTCAGCATTCGTTGGTATAAGTTATCTATAACACAACGAAACGTTCTGTGTTGTTACCAATGCGTTATACATAAGACCAAGTCGCTATCAATACGTCCGAATCTTAAAAAAAAAAAACATCAAAAGTTCAACGTAAGCCAGCGTTTTACATGCATTTTAATACGTTGCCATCGCTGGCTAAAACGTCAAGGTGTGACCGGGCCTTAATCGATTTCTGCCCATTAAACAATGGAAGGTGAGCTATCTATGGAACATGCACTTATCGACATAACTGAGCGAAAGGAACCTGTATGTTGAGTGTGATTGATTTCCAAATTCGTAACAATTTATATATATATATATATATATATATATATATATATATATATATATATATATATATATATATATATATATATATACATATACATATACACATACACATACACCTTATATACACATACACCAGATATATACATATACACATACACCTTATATATACATACACATACACCAGATATATACATATATATATATATATATATATATATATATATATATATATATATATATATATATATATATATATATATATATATATATACACACACACACACACACACACACACACACACACACACCATATATGCAGCTCTGGAAAAAAAATAAGAGACCACTCCAAAAAGTTTTTAAATCAGCATCTCTACATGAATGGCAGCCATTCTATTCCAGTGTCTGTTGAATTTCAACACAGGCACACCCCATTCTACTTAGTGAGGTACTGATGAGGTGATCACCTGAAACGAATCTTATTTAACAAGGAAAAGTATAAAAACCACTGCTGTGGTCATCACTATCCTCTTGCAATAGGACCAGCTGGATGGCAAAAACAATGCTCGTAGTACCTCAAAAGTAATTGTAATCAAAAAAATAACTATTGACCATGCCAAAAGAGTTGAAAAGAAAAGTTTTGAGTGAGGAAAAGAAGGGTTCAACTCTGGCTTCACTGGCAGAGGGATACAGTGAGCGTCACGTTGCTTCCATCCATAAAATTTCAAAGACGGCGGTCGTGTTTCGACTTATGTCGAACGATTCATAAGAACGAGGTCAAGCAGCAGACATTGGGGACAACAAAGCTACAGACTGGCAGAGGGTGAAAACGACTTTCCACTGACCGGGATGACCGCCAACTCATTCGAATGTCACTCAACAACCGTAGGCTGACATCAAGTGACCTACAAAAAGAATGGCAAACGGCAGCTGGGGTGAAGTGCATGGCGAGGACGGTTCGAAACAGGCTCCTCGGGGCAGGGCTGAAGTCGTGCAAAGCGAGAAAAAAGCCCTTCATCAATGAGAAGCAAAGAAGAGCCAGGCTGAGGTTCGCAAAAGACCATAAGGATTGGACCGTAGAGGAATGGAGTAAGGTCATCTTCTCTGATAAATCCAATTTTCAGCTTTGCCCAACACCCGGTCGTCTAATCGTTAGATGGAGACCTGGAGAGGCCAAGCGGCCACAGTGTCTCGCACCCACTGTGAAATTTGGTGGAGGATCGGTGATTATCTGGGGGTGCTTCAGCAAGGCTGAAATCGGGCAGATTTGTCTTTGTGAAGGACTCATGAATCAAGCCACATACAAGGTTGTCCTGGAAGAACACTTGCTTCCTTCTGCTCTAACAATGTTCCCCAACTCTGAGGATTGGTTTTTCCAGCAGGACAATGCTCCATGCCACACAGCCAGGTCAATCAAGGTGTGGATGGAGGACCATCAGATCAAGACCGTGTCAGGGCCAGCCCAATCTCCAGACCTGAACCCCATTGAAAACCTCTGGAGTGTGATCAAGAGGAAGATGGATGGTCACAAGCCATCAAACAAAGCCAAGCTGCTTGAATTTTTGTGCCAGGAGTGGCATAAAGTCACCGAACAGCAATGTGAAAAACTGGTGGAGAGCATGCCAAGACGCATGAAAGCTGTGATTGAAAATCAGGGTTATTACACAAAATATTGATTTCTGAACTCTTCCTAAGTTAAACATATATACACACACACACACACATATATATATATATATATATATATATATATATATATATATATATATATATATATATATATATATATATATATATATGTAAACATAAATATTTTCACTTTTTTGTTTTTTCATTTTTCAATTTTTCAAAAATTTTTTCAAATTTTTCAAACCCTGATTTTCAATCACTGATTGATCACTTGATTTCAATCAAGACAAATCTGCCTGATTGCAGCCTTGCTGAAGCACCCCCAGATAATCACCGATCCTCCACCAAATTTCACAGTGGGTGCGAGACACTGTGGCTTGTAGGCCTCTCCAGGTCTCCGTCTAACCATTAGACGACCAGGTGTTGGGCAAAGCTTAAAATTTGACTCATCAGAGAAGATTACCTTACTCCAGTCCTCTACGGTCCAATCCTTATGGTCTTTTGCAAACCTCAGCCTAGCTCTTCTTTGCTTCTCATTGATGAAGGGCTTTTTTCTAGCTTTGCTCGACTTCAGCCCTGCCCCAAGGAGCCTGTTTCGAACTGTCCTCGCCGTGCTGCCGTTTGCCATTCATTTTGTAGGTCACTTGATGTCATCCTACGGATGTTGAGTGACAGTCGAATGAGTTGGCGGTCATCCCGGTTAATGGAAAGTCGTTTTCACCCTCTGCCAGTCTGTAGCTTTGTTGTCCCCAATGTCTGCTGCTTGACCTTGTTCTTATGAACCGCCGTCTGAAATTTTAAGGATGGAAGCAACGTGATGCTCACTGTATCCCTCTGCCAGTAAAGCCAGAATTGAACCCTTCTTTTCCTCACACAAAACTTTTCTTTTCAACTCTTTTGGCATGGTCAATAGTTATTTTTTGATTCCAATTACTTTTGATGTACCACTAGCACTGTTTTTGCCATCCAGCTGGTCCTATTGCAAGAGGATAGTGATGACCACAGCAGTGGTTTTTATACTTTTCCTTGTTAAATAAGACTCGGTTCAGGTGATCACCTCATCAGTACCTCACTAAGTGGAATGAGGTGTGCCTGTGTTGGAATTCAACAGACACTGGAATGGAATGGCTGCCATACATGTAGAGATTCTGATTAAAAATTTTTTTGGAGTGGTCTCTTATTTTTTTTCCAGAGCTGTATATATCTATCTATCTATTGATCTTTAGTATATATATATATATATATATATATATATATATATATATATATATATATATATATATATATATATTGTATATATAATGTATAAACACTACCAGTCAAAAGTTTTATAACACCCCCATTTTTCCAGTTTTTACCGAAATTTAAGCAGTTTCATGTTTCAATGTACTCTGAAATTAAAGCTTCGAACAAATAAACAATTGCAGAGAAAAAAGAATTCATGGAATTGTTTTGTTGAACAAAATTTAATCTATATTTTTGACTCATCAAACGAGCCATCTTGTGCAGATATAACAGCAGAACATACTCGGAGCATTCTTTCCACAATGGAAATCAAATATTGTTCGGAAAGTTCTTCCCAACACTGTTGCAGAAGTTCCCACAAATGTGTCGCACTTGTAGGTTGCTTTGCTTTCACTTTTCTGTCCAGTTCATCCCAAACCAGCTCGATGGGATTTAAGTCTGGAGACTGTGCTGGCTATTCCATGATTTGAAGCCTACCATCTTGTTCTTTTCTTCTAAGGTAGTTCTGACATAGCTGGAGGTATATTTTGGGTCGTTATCTTGCTGTAGGATGAACACCTGACCAACTAGGCATAGACCAGAGGGTAGTGCATGGCACTGCAAAATATTGTAGTGGCCTTTTTGGTTCTATGGTGTGCAAGTCGCTGACTCTGGATCCAGCAAAAGAGCCCAAGATCATCACGCTTCCTCCTCCATGTTTGACAGTTGGTGTCACACATTGAGGAACCATCCTGTCGCCTACTCGACGGCGTACAATAACCCTGCATGATGAACCAAAGATTTCAAATTTTGATTCATCGGTCCATGAGACCTTCCAGTTTTCAGTAGTCCATTGGTGGTGGGTGCTTCATGGCCCAGACAAGCCTCTTTTTCTTATTTTGCCATCTTAGCAATGGCTTTCTTACTGCCACTCAACGTGTCAAACCTGCAGCTTGAAGTCTTCTCTTCACAGTTGAAACTGAGACTTCCTTACTTCGACCAGTGTTAAGCTGTGCTTCAAGCTGCTGTCCTGTAAGCCGCCTATCACGCAAGCTGTTGACTCTCAGAAACTTGTCTTCTGATTGTGTTGTGGCTTTGGGTCTGCCAGATCTCTTCCTGACAGAGTTTCCTCCAATTTCCAAGTGCCTTTTGATTTTATGGAAAACTGTACTCACTGGGACCTTGGTTTTTACAATTTTTCCAAAGGAAAGACCTACACTTTTAAGTGTTATAATAGTCTGTTTATCTTCCTTTGTTAATTGTCTTTTTCTCACTATTATGATAGCAATATACTACTTCCTGCAGTGCAATATTGTCCAAATTGTGCTTCAGAGGGTGGAGCAACACAGTCTGTTCCAACACTGCTTTTATACAGACAGAGGGTTTGTAACTCATCAACAAAAGTTGGGACACCTGTAGGAATTGTTTTCATCAACGTTCAAGGCTTAATTTACTTCTATAGCAACAGAACAGCTGCAGTTGTGAACCCATTACTTGTTCCTTGAAAAGGGCCTTTTTTAACAACTCTGAAATTTACATTATTTTTCAGTTTTTGGTAACCTAAACTTTTTTTTAACCTCTGGCAGTTGACCGCTTAGCTTTGTACCATTTCAGGTTATTCACTGGACTTGAACTGCTTAAATTTCAGTCAAAAATGAAAAAATGGGGGTGTTCTAAAACTTTTGACCGGTAGTGTACATACATATAAACAGACACACACACACACACACACACACACACACACACACACACACACACACACACACACACACACACACACACACACACACACCTGTCCCCACAATCACATTCCAGCCTTCAATAAGAAAGAAATGAATAAATAAATGAAATTCAGTCACATTCTTCATTTTGTCTCTTTGTCTTCAGGGGATGGATGCAACGATCGCAGCATCGGGTCTCAGCTCCATGATGAATGCAGATGTGAATGGAAGTTCTGACCCATTGCTTTCCTGCCAAATAGACTATGGGTTCAAATACACAGTCTACACAGTGATCTACAGCCTGATCTTCATCCTCGGCTTTCCAAGTAATGCTGTTGCTCTGTACATGTTTTTCTTTCATGTTCGTGACCGTACATCGAACAACATCTACCTGCAAAACCTTGCTGCTGCAGACATGTTGTTCATTCTCCTGCTACCTTTACGCATCTCATATTACTCTCGTGGTGGAGACTGGATCTTTGGCGATTTGATTTGCCGCCTGAGTATCTACTCACTCTATGTGGATCTTTACTGCAGCATCTTCTTCTTGACCGGATTGAGTGTAGTTCGTTACCTCGCCATTGTGCACCCAGCACTGAACTATCGCAAAGATCGCTCATGCCTCTTTCGTTCCATCTGTGTGTCTATCTGGATCTTTGTGGGCCTACTCACGCTACCGTTTCTCTTTTCTGGGCAGCATAAAAGTGGTGAGAGGACACTCTGCTTTGATCCCAAGGGTACGAAACAGTTTGGAATGGCTCTTGCTATGTCGTACGTGGCACTTTGTATCGGATTCCTCCTACCATTTTTCATCATCCTCTTCTGTTACGTCTCCATCACTTTGACCTTGATACAACGTCCTGTGATGGGAACTATTGGCAAACGGAGAACACAGACTCGCAAGGCTATTGGGATGATCGCCACCGTACTGCTCGTGTTTCTCTTCTGCTTCTTGCCCTACCACATTGTGACCACACTGCATCTTCAAACCATCATATCAGGGCCCTTAAAATGCTCCACAAGACACCGGCTTCTGGTTGCTGCTGTGGTCACCCGCTGCATGCTCGTGTGCAACAGTTGTCTCGATCCTCTAATTTACTTCTTCAGTGCAGAGAAGTTTCAAGAACGTCTCCGACACATATGGCAACACCGCAGCTTCTCCACCAAGAGCACGAGTAAAGGCTCGGATTCTGATGAGTGCCTTCGACGAAATACCCTCCGGCAAAAGACCGAGCCATCTGAGAAGGACAAATGTCAGCCAAATGTCGTCCAAACCGCCGACGTGTCTCCTGAAAATAAATGTGACCAACAACTACTCCATTAGCACAGGAAACAAGTATTAAGATATGTCTGATGGAATCACTTATGCAGTACCTTGCTCTTTCCAAAACATACACCAACACACTTACACCATTTCCTATTTCATGTTTGAGGCAGAGCATAATTATTGTTTTGTTGTTACAATATTGAATCCTCAAAATGCTGTGGTCCAGGCAAAGTGTTTTTGGAAGTTTTATGTCATGTCCCAATATACTCTGTATGTTCACATTTTTAAGTAGACCTACTGTATGTTCTCAAATTTCGTTTCTCTATAACTATTTCTAATCGTCCTTACATTTATAATGGTGTGAGCTTTGCAATTCTGAAAAAGATGATTAATAAAATTTCAACGCATTTATTTTGGTTTGTGAGATTGTCAGAGATGCATATTATTGGAGATGAAGTAGTATTTTAGACTCATTTACAACTAGAATGACACATGGAAGAGAGCATACATCTGCCAGACTGAACAGTTTATGTTTTGTATCCCACTGATTGGCCAGATTCAGATCCAGATATTCACCAAAATCTAATCAATTGGTCCTTGTCACATACCCAGCCCATCCACTAAGTTTGACCAGAATCCACCAACAACTTTTTGAGATATCGTGCTGTGCTGTATATCGTTTTTGGCTCTCCCTCTTAATGGTGAAGAATCACTTTAAAAATTCTCATAGTCGGATCCAGATCCGGATCTTCACCAAAATCTAATCAGTTCGTCCTTGTCATATACAGAACCTGTCCACTAAGAAGCGTCCGAATCCATCCAAAACGTTGAGATATTCTGCTCACAAAGACAGACAGGGGTGAAAACATAACCTTGGTCCACGTTTGGTGGCGGAGGCAATGCATTTTTTTCTTATAATAACGTATTTATTTATATTTTAATTATTGTTGTTTATTTTTGTCCTTTTCTTTTAACTCGATTCGTCTAAAAGACTACTCGTTGTAGGTTATTGTACTAACTGGGTAAATTACAATGCTAACTAAAGGGTATATTATATTTCATATGCAAATAAGGTGGAATTTCAAAAATAAGTTGCAATTTCAATCCAACCTCCCTCCATCCCCCCCAACCAATCCAAAGCCCTCCTCTCTCTACCAGGGTGAGCCATAAGACCCAAGACATGGTTTTAGCCTTTGATCTTTCAGGAATTGTGTCGAAGTGCTGCAACAGTCTGTCACAAGCTGTCAACTTGTTTCCATGATCTGCATCTGACAATTCACAAATGACAGTTGGTTTATATGGTTTCATGTGAAGGTCTTCTTTCATTGTGCGATGTAATGATGAATACGAAACACACAACTCTGCAGAACGTTTTTGTATTTTTTTTTTCAGAGATCTGCGAACGGATGTTTTCATGTTTTGAATTCCTAAATCAGGAAGTTTTAGTCGTCCGCTGCACTTGCTGTCGAGTACAATTCCAGTCTGACATGCTTTTTGTTTCCCAAATATGAAGACTTGATTTTGACAGTGCTGGCTTTCCAGAACACTCCTCGTAGTTGTCTTGCTCCTGTTTCATCATCCTGTTTGTGTTTCTCATCTCTCGTGGTACCACACCACAGCAACCAGCCTCTCTTCCACTGTAAATGGACTGATGTCTGCCATCTTGGTTTAATGTTTAACTTATATTATCTGAAAAAAAAGAAAACGGTATAAATTGATGGTATAAAGAAGTCTTGTCGAAGCATATAAAACTGTGTCCTGGGACTTATGACTAACCTTGTCAATACACAAAGTACGCATTGTGACTTTGTCTCCACGAGTTAACACCACACTGCCAGGGCATCGTCTGTATCTATGATAAATGGATGAGGTGTCTGTGTGTGTGTGTGTGTGTGTGTGTGTGTGTGTGTGTGTGTGTGTGTGTGTGTGTGTGTGTGTGTGTGTGTGTGTGTGTGTGTGTGCGCGCGTTTCATGTTTTTTTGTGGAGTTATAATGGAGGGTTCTGATGGTGATGCACCCAAATGATCGACATGATGTCCTGAGTTGATGAGGCTAATTAACTACAAAGAACCAGGAAGAATTCCCATGTTTTAAACACACGACATGTTAAGATGTATTGGGCAGCTTAATAGGTCCTTCCATGGCATGGCATTCCAATTACAAAATAAATAACAAAAATAATGATAACGTTGTAACAAAGCATCTATTACTAAAAACTAATAATATTAACAACAATAACAGTAGTATCATTTGGCAATAATAATTAAAAAAAAAAAAGAAACGTATAATCCCCACACTGGCCCAAGCACATCTGGGCTTGGTCAAAGTCAAGCTAATGCTCAAGCAGTACAGCAGACAGGTATGCTACAAGGCCAAGAAGACCAATGAAAATTTGATCCAATGGACCAATGGGTCCACTAGTTTTTTATTTTAAGTTTTGGTCAAACTGAGAGTGTTGGTTTGTAGTTCGTGTGACTCGGAGGCTGAGAATTATATTTACAAAAAGAAAAGAGATGATTAACAAAATATAACATTTCTTTAATAAATATTAACAATCACACAGGCAGAAGATGCAAATGTTAGCATGATCCAAATGTAAACAAACATTTAAATACGAGCAGTGTTTAATGTACACACCTGTCCGCTAAGCATTCCACCACCATCCTCCGTGCGTACATAATAACTATACGGCCCCAACTCATTTTGACAAAGTGATTTTGACTCCCCTGGGAATATCCATTTTCATACATCATATGGTGGAAGTTTATAATTTTTAGCCTGTATCCCAGCTGGAACAGCAAGGTAATTCCAATGGAGGAGTTTGAACAATGGGGGAAGGTTTGGTTGGAGGGACGTCAGTACTTGAAAAAGAGTCCAAATTGTTTTCATTGCCCAGGTCAGTGAGCAGGAACCTCAAGGTAATCTCCTCCAATTGCGATGCCTGAAGATACTATTTATCTCAGAAACAGCAGTCATTGCTCATGTTAATAATTTGGGTTATGGGTAATGAAGGTATCAGAAAAACTCCGAGCACGTAACAACTCTTCTACCTTGGTAGAATTTTTCTGTTGTTATTCTGCCTAAGCTGGAGAGGCTTGTTTTCTTCATAAAACAAAGGGGAACTTTAAAAACACGGACTGCCTTGCTGAAGTTACAGAATTATCTTGTGAAATTGCTTCAACATCCGCTGATGTGCAAGGACGTTACCACGGCCTGGTGAACGCAGATAAGAGAGGTAGTCAAAAAGTTCAGAATAAGAGATAACATACCATGAAAAAAAGGAATTTACTTCAATTTCTATTGCTCTATAGTCGAGAGTCAGCATGAAATCTCAAAGCACATTCAATTTGCCCTTTATTAAATCAATTTTCATGAAATAAAATTATTCTGCTCAGTCTTCAAAACATTCTGATGCAAAACCTTTTTCGTATACATGATCGAGGCTCGTGGAAGAGCTCGAGCAGAATGGAAGAGAACAAAATGGAAAGGGGGAAACATCAACTGCAGAGTAGAAGTTGGAGTGAGATGAAGGGGAGGGAGAAGGACATGTGGGGGTGAAGAAGCGACACACAAGCTGAATGAAACACAGCAAGAGGAAGGGGAAAGTGGCGATGAAACAGAAAAGGAATAAATCAACTGACAACTAACAAACAAAAAGAGATGCGGGAGAAGGGGAAATCACAATAACCTGTAAAAAGGGCGTGCTTTGTATTTGGGTCATTTGGGGTCGAAAAGATCATGGGTATGAATGGGGGATGACCTGTGGTAGTTGTGAACAGCTGACTTGAATCCCTGGGGTGAAGAAAGAGACTGAACAGACTGGGGAAGTTTGTTCCACAGGCGAGAGAAAAGAGAAACTAATGAGTGGAGGTGAGCAGTGTACATTTTTCAATGATCTATCTGATGCCAAGGAGAGGAGGCTCGAGATGTTCGAAGGAATAACCTCCTTGAGCGGGGTCACCAGTGTACTTCGGATCTGGTATTCTTTTGTGCAACATTCAGGTGTGTGCGAAATCATGATCACGTATTTTTGTTGTTACAGTGTAAAGGATTGACAGGTCCTACCCTCGTGACAAGGGCGATCAAAAGGTTCTTGGAACGAGATACTCACTGTGCAGTTCACGAAACTCCAACACTTAGATTTTGATATAGTGTACAAGTAAATATAATTAGCATGGAAATCATCACTAATGAATTATATTTATTTATATATTGAATAAAGGCGTTTCTTGTACCATTTTTGAGTTCCTTATTCTGATGACACTTTAAACCTCCCTCAAAGCTTTTAACTTTGTCATCATGAGGACAAATGTAGCAAACCTTCCCCATTTATAGTCCCCACTGGTCTCTACACATCATAAGTTAGCCATAATAGATCGTGTTTTGTCCTTGTTTTCTGAACCTCACCATTATAATCTCTTTTTGCCCCAATTATATCTTTCAAATGCGAATGGAGCGAGTACTGATCAAGGGAAACCATTACGTGGCAGCTCATTGACCTGCACGTGGCCAAGATGGTACCACTTGAGGAGCAAAATGTCAGGGAAAGGTTGAACTACTGGACCCATGATGGCGAGCCTGGACCATTCACCCAAGAAACTTCAGAAGTTGCTGACGAGGATGTGGGTCAGGGTGTCGAGGTGTGCAGGTATAGTGGCTGTTCCATGACTTAGAGTTACTCCGCTCCCAACCCCCACCCACCCCCCAATAATTATGGAGAAGAAGATTCAAATAACTAACTTGTATATCTTGTTCAAATACCATTCACACTGGAAAGACTGGAACATGGAGCCATAATTCATTGTATACCAGCAAACATGGTTGGAATTTCCTTGAGGTTGACTGGAGTGAAGTTCAAAATATGAGCAGAAACAAACACTTAGTCATTTCACCACGTGGTACAGCACCACAATTTTTTTTCGCAAAAGAAGGGCCAAAGCCACAAGACAATACGACACCATAATCTTCTTATGGATTACCATTACGACATCTTTTGACATTTTACTTTTGTTGTGCGATTCCTACCTTGTTTGCTGTGTTTTTTGAGATATCATCCCTCTATGTTTTTACATTAAAAAAATAAGTTTTTCTATTTTCTTGTATATATATATATATATATATATATATATATATATATATATATATATATATATATATGAGTAAACAGAGGCAAGTTAAGAAAATAACTCGGCAAGCCAAAAGAGAGTATGAGAAGGACATGGCTAAGAATATTAAACATAATTCTTTAAGTACATCAGGGGAAAAGAACAGGTGAGGACCAGTGTGAGCCCATTGAGGATTGGAACCTGGAGAGTGGTTTGTGATGAAAGTGAGATGGCAGGCTTATTAAACAGGCATTTTTCTTCAATTTTTACACAAGAACAGTCAAGAGAATTGCCAATAGCTGAGAGTATCTATCAAGAAAGTGAGAAAGGGCTTTCACACAAGATCCAGGTTGGAGTGGAGGAAGTAAAAGAACAGCTCGGAAATCTAAGAGAAGATAAGACTCCGGGTCCAGATAATGTGCACCCGAGAGTATTGATGGAGGCGGCTGAGCAGGAAAGCGAGATGTTAACGGATATTTTCAATCGTTCACTGGAGTCAGGACAGGTACTGGAGGATTGGAGAGTTGCAAATGTAACACCATTATTTAATAAAGGATCCAGAGAAGAATTGGGAAACTATAGACCTGTTCATTCGACTTCAGTTGTGAGGAACATGTTGGAGACATTAATTATGGACCAGAAGAGGAAACATTTAAGTAAATACAAAACAAGTAGAGGTACATTCAAAGTACACTGCCACCATGCCAAATAAATAAATAAATAAATATTTTAATGTTGAAGGCTCCAGTCACGGACTAAATAGTCCTCATCGAGGCCAGACCTTAAATAAAGAAAAATAAAAGAGAGAATGTAAGGTGAGGAGTGAAAATGAGTGAGTAAGAAAAGTGTATGATGTTTGTTTGCAAGAAAGAGATATTAAAGCTTGCCCGGTAGTTATAGTTTGAGTGAGAGAAAAAGTAAGACCAGCAATCCTGACATGGAGAGTGTAAGATGGTTCCACGCACCACTTTAATACTCCTAAGTCAGAACAGTAATACTACCTTGAGCGGTTGCTGTCTACAACCTACTACCTAAAAAAACTGGTCTAACCGGATGGGTGTTTTTTTTTGGACACACCATTGCCTTACTGGATGGTCGTTGGCTCCCTAAAGGAGCTCATCCACCATTTTGCAGGTATTGTTTTTAATCCTGCAGGGTGTCACAGCTGGGGCACCGGCAATGCGGCCGTGCAGCACATGGAGACAGAAATGGGAGGGTGCGGTGTGCAATAATTGATTGATTAATTGATTAATTAAAATAAATAAATATATGTGGAAAAATTACAGGGCCAGGCTGGGAATCAACCCCACATCCTCTGTACCAGTGCTCTGCCATCTGAGCTATCTGGGCAATGTGGGTGACCCACAAGCTAAGCAACACAATTCTTCCACACACACAAGTGCCACTCTCTTTCCCCACTACTTTCGGGGCACTCACTGTCAACCGTAGGAGCAGCTAGGGCCTGCTCTCGAGAGGGTTGAGAGGGTCTCTGCTCAGCTGGTGGGTTGTCCAGATAACTCACATGGCAGAGCATTGGTCTGACTGGTATGTTTTGCCAGAGGATCTGGGTTCGATTCCCAGGTCAGAGGACCTGGGTTTGATTCCTAGTTTGGGTCTGTAATTTTTCCACATATATTTATGATGGTTCTATCCTGTTCATTTCTCAGAACAATTGTAAAATAATTATTTTCTTAATCAATTGGCTAATGGCATACCAAAACCATTCATTTGAATCTGGAACTTTTTGAAAATTATATAATTCATCGAAAAATGAATAATTAATTGATTAGTTGATTCATCAATAAATCAAAAATACCCTCTATAGCCAAATCATTTGTTCATTGTCATGTTCAAATATCAACTTCCTCGCTCAAAAGGTGCCTGAGATATTTCCCAGATGAGAAAGAAAATAAAGTAATTAATAAATCGATAATAATTAAGTAATTAATCAATTAATTGATTGATAAAAAAACTATATACATTTCTTTTTGCCAAAGTACATCTTGACTTTTGTCCCCAAATTTCAGCTTCCGAGCTCAAAGGATGGCTGAGATATCGCCCGGACAAACAAGAAAGCGAGAAAGAAAAACTAAAAATGGAGTAAAAACTGAGTACTCCCTTTGGCACCCGGTGATGAAGTCATGCATTGCCTGGATATGGAATTGGGAAGGAGCGATGTTCAACAATTAAAGGTAGTCAGCATGGGTTTACCAAAGGTAGTTCCTGTTTAACAAACCTTTTAGAGTTCCATGAAGCAGTGTCTGATTGGGTGGATGAGGGAAAGGCAGTGGACATAGTATATCTAGACTTTAAGAAGGAATTTGATAAGGTACCACATCTGAGGTTGTTAGCAAAGGTGAGGGCTTGTGAAGTGGCTGGTCAGGTAGTTAATTGGATTGCAAACTGGCTTAGTGGTAGGAAGCAACGAGTGGTTGTGAGTGGGAGGATGTCTTGCTGGGAGGATGTAAGTAGTGGGGTACCTCAGGGATCAGTACTCAGACCATTATCTATCTATATGAAATACAATGTGTATTTGTGTATTTGTCTGTCCCCCTTCATAAGGATGATTTAAGTGAGGTTTTAAAGTACAATCTTTCAACACAACTATGTGTTCACTATGGTCTATTTTTCAGGATTAAAAAAACAACAACTCAAAAACCATCTTTCATAAAAGAGCAATTACCTCTCTTTTATTTGGAAGTGTAGATGGTGACTTGCATTGGCCTCAAGGGTGGAGTACAGAATCTTTTTAAAAAAACAAAACAATAAATACAAGGCGCAGGGAGGTGAAATTTGCTGCACATGATGTGCAACATGCGCAGAGTAAAACGAGTGTTCATGTACATCCATCGGTTGCCTAATAAATCAAGAAGATATAAGCACACCGAACACGAGGCTGAGGCAGTGCCGTATATAAAGAGAGTCTGGCCAACTGGCTTGGCAGGCGCCATATTGCATCCCAGCCAGCGTGAAGCTGGCTATGCTGGAGCATACGCACGGCGCGATATGAACGGGCATTTTCCTTCTTACACAAAAAGTAATGGGAGTTTCGACTTCAAATTTTGAGCTTTGCTCGAAAATAAGTCGCTCTACAAGATGATGTATTCTGGATGCTGATAAACCCACCCAAAAATAACTGAGGTGGCATAATACCACAAGTCGCATACTGAGGACGGACTAATCTATTTCTTGACTGTACAAGATTTCTTGCCTGAATCTATGGAAACCTGTGTATCGCACGAACCACAGAGGCGACAAATCGAGCGCAAAATTGACCAGTTCAGCAAAGCCAACCATGGTTCGGAGAGCTCCTCAGGATGAATTAAAAGAAACATGACCCAGAATTACAGAGTACAAGATTCATAAAACTCCAAAACGAAAAAGTACGGTCGACGGCTATAGATGGCCAGGACGGTAGACGGCTATAACCGCTATTGCTATAGCGGTTAGAGCCGTCACCCGTCCATAAGGGGTTTAAAGTCAAAACCATCTTCAGTTCTTCTCCATATGACTTGACCCCTTCAGGAAGGGAGGCAGCTATAACCGCCAGGCGGTTATGGCTGCCTCCCATCCTGAAGGGGTTAATACGAACAACTGACACCAAGCTCAGTTCGACTTAATTTTTTTCAACACACGCTCTCATTGCCACGCTCTTGCTGCCGAGTTGACTGGCAGTACCAACTTTTGCCTGGCTGACACGGATCGAATTTTGCACTTTGGAATAGATGTACAGACGTACAGTGAAAAACTTCGTCAGTAGCTTCGTTTTCATATCGTGGCAGTCGGGAATATCAACTGAGAAAGCTGACAGACGACGGACAAGTTTTTAAACCAGGTTATGCCCATTCAACTGGTCCTGCACCATCCTGAACTGCTTCTCTCCTTCTCTGAACAGCTTGAAAGCCTCGTTACTGCAATGAGTCAAAGCACCTTCTTTGTACTCCTTTAGTCTTGTTATCACCTCACGACTGCCCTGCGAAAGAGACCTTCGGCGTTCCTCCGCGGCTTCCAGGCAAGTGGTGCAATGTGTCCAGGATTTGGAGACGGAGGAGATACAGTAGCCAGCCAGGTAATACAAGCTGCTCTCTTGGGCTTTGCTCAGAGGATCAGGAGGCAGCTCTCCAATCAAATAGCTGAATGTGTCCTCGTCACATTCGTCTGGTGTCGCCGGTTTCTCTTTCGGAGTGTCGAGGAAATCCGCTAAAAATGACCGGTCATCCTCGAGATAATTACCGGATGCGGGACACTTCAGAAATTACGCCACCGTTATGAGCTTCAGAGCCTGTCGGAATTCCAGCGCATTTGGGACAGGATTCTTGAATCGGACGCACCCAAACAGGTTCTCGAGGCAATCCTGCGCGAGTCTGAATGTGAGCACAAAGTGGTGTCCCCTGGCCAGCAGTTCTCTCTGAATGTCGAGCACAGACGAGGTCGATAATATGATGCCGGATTGCCATGGCTTCCACGATTTGCCACATTCTCTCCCTCCGAATACCACCAGCGTCTCTTCAAGGTGCTGGATCGCCTTCTCGTAAGCACACGTTTTCGCTTTGCTGAGCACGGTGGCGGGGTGACGGCTGGACATCAGGTCGAACCAGGTGTTCATAAAGTCCAAAAACCAGGCAGTCGTTAGCAACGCGTTGTCAAAACCTTAGTTTTCCACCAGGTAGTGCAGCCCAGCACTGACCGACTTACTGAAAAAAATTCAATGCCTTTCCCACTTTCATTTTGTCAAAATGGGCGGTGTTCGACACCATTTCCATGCCGAGATTGGGCGTCAGTTTCAGATTGTCATTGATCTGAAATGTCACGAGTTCCTTGATTGTCCCCAGGCTAACGACATTTGAAGGCAGATCATGCCTGGAGACGATATCAGCACCAAGCTTGAATTCGTTCCCATTCACCAGACCCACCTTGACATTCTTGATCAGGTGCGGTACGTCATACATGAAGTGTAGGAACCTGCCGTCATCGCATGGGTGGGGAATTCGATTGACTGTCACCGCGTGCTTTAAACTAACCAGTCCGAAGTTCTTGAACATTGCTCGATTGGCACTATCCATGTCACACGTGTCTGTGTTGCGTGGAGCCCAATGACATGAGCCCGCTGTACGATTTCAGTCATAAGTGGCTGGAAGTAGGCTCCGTTCACCAAATTGCCCGTAAAATGATAGGCAATTGTTTGCTTCCATCTGGAGGTGACGCCAGCCAGCATGAATACGAGGGCATGAGTTGCAGCGCCACCATGTCCTGGCAAAGGTACATTTCCTCGCAAACTACTGGATGATCTGTCGAACTGCAATCCCACTTCAATTGTCATTTCATCCAGCGTTAGGCAGCATTCACGCTCCGGTTCCTTCATGGTAGCAACCTTCAGCTGGAGGAAGTCGAACACTTTATAAAGAATACCAGGTTCCATCGCAATAACCTTCATCTTCCGTCGTAATGAACGAAGCGATGGCAGCGGCTGGTGTTGCGACAACAGGACTTCGTCGTCAGTACTGCCACATGCAAAGCAGAGTTGCAGAGGCTTCTTGTAGGTTTCTGCTGACCACTGCGTACGCCTTGTGCTGAGACGAGACAGCTTGTTGATCCGATCGAAGTTGAAAACTTTCTGGACATTCGCCTTTAGAGTGACGAGCTCCCTGGCTTATTTGCGTTTGTCCCACTGTGCCTCATGTAACCGCCACTTGAGAGAGACCACTTTTGCCTCCACTGCTGTGATCTTAGCATCGTAGTCAGGACCCTGGTCGGTTTCAGCCGTCGTTACAGGGGCATCAGAGGCAAGGTCAACAAGTTGGACATCTTGGTTGTCGCCGTCATTCACAGGCATGTCTTGTTTTGCGTATGTGTGATCTGGGATGAGCTCCTTCTGTGGTGTCGTCTCGTCATGGGGGCGTTTCCTCAGCTTCCTTTTCGCAACAGGCACAATGTGCGGGAAGACAGTCAGGACGGCATTGTGCTTGAATGGTCTTGAACCATCAACCCTCCTGTTTTCATACTGACTGTCATCGAAATGCTTCTGAAAAAACAAAAAAACCCGGAAAATTGAAGTACGTGTTGACAGTCAGTTCGAAGTCGATGAAAGTTTCCAAATACGATTTGCAGTCGAGAACCCTGGGATGGGAAATTCCTGAGATTCCCGGTCAAAATATGGGAACGATTTCCAGAGAAACTTACGCTGGGAATCCCGGGGAAATATACATCAGATAAAGATTAGAAATGAGAAACAGTTCGCAGCTGCAGTCATCCAGCGACGTTGTCAGTGCATCTTGTTACACTTGACGACCGTCGTCAGGTGAAGGGATTGAATTTTACGGGAAAACTGCAAACACCATTTCCTCACCTAATATAGATAAAACCAATGTAAGAAAGTTACTTACGGCTCGTGGTTTGTATCGGATCGGATATATTACAAATCTGGTGTTGACTACTTTCGCATTAGTGAAATTTCGGATTACGTCTCATTATTTCGGATTCCGAGTTCTTTCAGCGCTCCGATCTGATCCGATCCGACAGGTATTCATTCAATCTGACTTTAACCTAGATAATCCGATCCGACGTCGGATGGGAACTGCAAACCGCCGCTACTTACCGCACACAGGTCGGCATTGTCGTGTGGAGTCCAGTTCTCCCTTTTCACATTTCCGGCCCAACGGCGGCGTCGTTCCGGGTCCCTGGGGAAGCGGTGCATTTTCACGCCTTGCCCGGGACGCAAAGAACACCATTGTGCCATCAAAAAAGTCAAAATCTGACGAGAAAACGTGAAAAGACGCGAAAACTATTCGAATTTCGCTCCGAGATTCACTCGCGTTGAGTTGGGCTGCAACATGGCGCCAGCAACGCACGTGACCGGGTATTGACCAATCAGAGCGCAGCACGATCGAGACAATCGTTGGCCAGACTCTCTTTATACACGGCACTGGGCTGGGGCTTCAGATTGCCATTGTCATGAGGCTGTACCCTAAAAATGAAACATCCCAGAAGATAAAGAAAATAGGGTCACATTTGTACATGTAGCGTTTTAAAATGACGCTTCTTGATATGAAACATCATATCTCCCAATCTGAATATTTTGAATAAAAGAATTCCAACCTGTCATTTTTTTTATTTGCTTTTATACTAATTGTTCATTATTTACATCAATGATTTGGATAGTGGGGTGAAGAGTAAGCTTTCCAAATTTGCAGATGACACAAAGCTTGGAGGTAAGGTGGACAGCAGAGAGGGAGGTGATCAGATACAGGAAAGTATTGATGCTTGCATAGATTGGGCAAAAGATTGGCAGATGGAATTTAACCTGAACAAGTGTAAGTTGTCGGGGATGGGAAAGAACAAGGAAAATAGAGATTACAGGACGTAAGGGGTTATTTTGGAGCATGTCGCACAGGAAAAGGATCTGGGGGTGGGGATGTATTACCTGGAGATGGAAAGGGTAATACATGTTTGTTTTTACATGGGCAAATGGACACGTGTTCCAGCAGAAGAAATGCTACAGAATGCAATGGAGGCAGACTCACTGTGATGCTACAATCTATCAAGATATCGCCCATCCACTGAGAATAATGGCTATGCTGCCAATGTCAACTGCAACAGCACAGATATCATTGAGCAGTATATTTCAAAAGAGTGCTTTTCGATTTATTTTTGGGGTTTTTTTTTTTAATTACATGGAAACTCAGCCTGCCATGACACCATGTCGCTGATGTGCGTGCACCGTGCACATCGATGTGTCTGTCCATTCGCTTTTATCAAATAAAATTTAAAATGCAGTAGAGGGTGGGAAAAGGAAAACTCCAAACAAAAATATGAGGCTTTGTGTGGGTTTGCTGCGAGGAATCAATTTCGTTTCAGTTGTGATAGGGAAAGGAGAATGATTAACAGTGAACGGTCTCCACGAGCAGTGCATGGGGAAGGAATTGAGCACGTGATTCCAAAGGTCACAGGCTTTTGGGCACAAACAATGATTATTTGCAAAGCTCGTTACAAGAACGGCATGATGCTCGTAAGTGAAGCATTTTATATCAGAAACCAGCTCCCATCCACCACACACAATCCCATCCAAGACCCACCCCACCTCTCATCCTGAGATGAGGACGAAGAGGTAGAGAGTAGAAGAAGAAGAAGGGTGGGGGGAGAGGAGCGAGAGAGAGGAGAGGGAGGGAGAGAATATGTGGGAGACAGAAGAGGGGTGAGGGGAGGGGAAAGGAGGGGAGTACAGGGGAGGATTTGTGGAAAGAGGATTCCTGCTCACCTTGACTCTTTCATTCCTCTTTTTTCCCGCCTCTGAAACATACTCCAACACCCTCTATAATCCCACTCTTCCCTCCAGGTCTTCAAAAAGGCTGTTCCTCTCCATCTCATGTCTTCTCCCATACACAACCATGATCTTTTCTACCCATTAATCCACCCCAAACCCACCTCCTTCAAATTCCCTGCTTTCCTTCCTGAAAGTCCCTGTAATGTCCATCTTGTGATACCCTGTGTACTTCGCTCCATCCCTCTCCCTTTCACAGATCTCCTCATGTCTCTGTTCCCCACTGTTTTGTGCTTCCGTCTCCTGCCCGTCTCCTGCTCCCCTTGTTATATGTTCTGTGTGTTACCTCTTATACGAACCTTGGCAATGGCCAAAAACAAAAAAGCGGGTAAATGAAGTGCAGGGATGCTGAAGAGGAGACACATGGAAGGGGTGGTGTTGGAAGGACGCAGGCTTATTGAACATGTGGGGGAGTGTACTGGCATGGAGGAGTTTGATACCGGTAAAGGATGTGAAGGGGAATTGATTGTCATGAGCAGACAACTTCTGCAAACTGCACTTCCCAAGAATCCCAAATTGGACATACAGAGACAAATATCATGGGATGGGTGGAAATATTTTTTGTTAAAGGCAGGGAGAAAGGTGGTGCTGTAGGTACAAGAGGAGGGTTGATGGACCAAGCGCTTAGGTGAAAGACAGGTTTTGAAAATATTCTGTGTGGAGAAGATAATATTGTGGTATACAAGAAGAACACGTGGGGTACTCATGACAGAGAAACAATGAAAGTGAAGCATTTACATCTGTTTTAGAAAAACCTTTACAAGGAAGAAGGAAGAAGAGTTTTCATTCAATGATGATTCAGTTTGGAGATAATAAGAAAAGAGAGGGATAAAGAATGAAGTTCAGCAAATCCAGGCAGATCGAGATAGTTTTGGAGTGGAAAATAAAGTTTTTTTTGTTGGAAGCGAGGAGGGAGAACAGGATGATGTTGAGGAGGCAGAAAGGACAATACTTGGGGAAAAAAACTTCCATCAGGTATTTGATAAGGTACCACATAGAAGGATGTTGGCTGGGGTGAGAGCTTGTGGAGTGACTGGTGAAGTAACCAAACGGATTAGACACTGGATTCACGATAGGAAGCAGAGAGTGACTGTGAGTAATACGATGTTTGGTTGGGAAGATTTGAGTAGAATGGTACTCCATGGCACTCCGAACAGCTCGGACAGATATTATTTATAACTTTCAAATACCACCCATCGCTTTGCTGACACGAATACGAAGACAGGGGGGAGAAAAAGAGGGCAGAGAGTGAGAGTGATGAGGGAGATGGATATAGGGGGGGAGAGTGAGTAAATGGAGGGGGAAAGACAGAGGAGGGAGGGTGAGCAAGGGAGGGAGGAGGAGTGAGGGAGGGGAGCTAGGGAGGGAGGGGGAGTGAGGAAGGGATGGGGGAGGGGAAGGGAATGCAGATGTGCGGTGGAGCATTAATTATGATTCATCCTGTTTCATCAAAATTATTCTGCATAGAATAACAGTGAGGATGGAAACAAAGTAATGTGTGAAATCCATTTTCTACTGGTCATACTATAAATACCGCTCTGAGATAAATACTGCCCAGACATGTCCGGAGATAAATACAGTCCAGAGATAAACATCGCCGAACATATCTGGAGACAAACACCACCATGACATAATCACAGCCTGAAAACATCCGTGCGGGAGGGGGTGAGGTGAAAGATAGAGGAGAGAAAGGAAGAGGAGAGAGGAGAGAGGAGAGAGAAGAGAGGAGAGAGGAGAGAGGAGAGAGGAGAGAGGATAGAGGAGAGAGGAGAGAGGAGAGAGGAGAGAGGAGAGAGGGGAGAGGGGAGAGGGGAGAGGGGAGAGGGGAGAGGGGAGAGGGGAGAGCGGAGAGCGGAGAGGGGAGAGGGGAGAGGGGAGAGGGAAGAGAGGAGAGAGGAGAGAGGAGAGAGGAGAGAGGAGAGGAGAGAGGAGAAGAGAAGAGAAAGTGAGTTAGCAGAGAGATACATGTTATGCTTTCTGAAACACACACACACACACACACACACACACACACACACACACACACACACACACACACACACACACACACACACACACACACACACACACACACACACACACACACACACACACACACACCTGATCACAGCACGTACTGGAAAACAACCCAAAAACCTTGTGTTGCTTTCACCCTTATTTTGGGGAAATTTCAACAAGAAAATTTAAAAAACAACGCTGCATTGAAGACATTTCAAGGAGTTCTGCATAAACATTAATCTTTATAAACAGCTGCTGATTGTCATGTGTTGGGTGGAAAAAGATTTAGATCAGTAATTTAGAAAACATGTTAATACGGCAAACGTCTCAGGCAGAAATGCTACAGTTGGAACTATAGTATACGAGTCAAACTCTCATCTACTATAATTGGTAACCGGTGCTCCTTCAGTAGCCTGCAGATAATTACGACAGGAAAGGAATGCTTTCGCATTCCTTGTGCGAAATAATCATTACAAGATTATTAGTAATGACCGCAGCCTGATGGAGCACTGCTCTCCCATCTGGGCTGGTGCTCCTGCCTCTCACCTTTCTCGGCTTCACGCAGTGGAAACCAAGGCATTTCGGACCATTGGTATCTCCCACGATGAGGCCGAGTCATTGAGCCTCTCACCCTCTCTCACCGCAGGCAGGTCGGTGGTCTTTCTGTCTTTTTTCCTGGGATGGCTCAGAAATCGGGTGTTATCAAATATATTTTACTTGTAAACTCAGAAAGAGAAACCATAGCACCTTTGTAAAGCACACCCGGTTCACATAAAATAACCATTTGTTTTATAAACAGCCGCAATGACAAAGGAAAATGTGATCACTTGTATGCTGCTGAGGTTAAGAGTTAAAACCACCACTACCCAGCATCATCATAAGATACGGGATGAAGTAGTGCCACCACGACACCCATACCCAAGCAGGCAGGCATGCACACACACCTGCGGAGAGTCCCTTTACAGATCCAAATGTACCCCTATGTACCACATCTGTGTACGCTGTCTACGTACCTCTACCATGTAGCAACTGTCCCAATCAGGACACAAATTGAATTGCTCTTGACTGGAGGGCACTCAACAAGTGCCTTAAACACTCAAGCAAGCACTCCAATGAAATTATTGATATAATGAATGGCTGGCTTGGCAAGCGATAGCAATATTATTAGTAATGGCACGTACCCGCAAGAAACAAAACACCACTTTTTGCACATTCCGTATTCTTCGCTTCACTCAATATAATCGTCCGAACAGCAGAAAAAGTTAAGTTAATTACTTTGCTTAAATAAATACACTTAGTTATAATGCATGAAATCGCTCCAAGGTCCAATTTGAAAACAATAACGCTTACAAAACGATGTATACAGCGATTTGTCGGTATGTCGATGAGGCATTTGATGATATCATTGAGGAAAGTGGAAAAAAAAAAACATTTGAGTGCGAAATAAGTTAATAAACCGTTGGGGCCTGTTCCAAGTCAAGGCATTGTTCAGCAGGCTGAACAAATTGGCGAATTAAGACCACAGAAATTCATAGATTTATCCCCTCTCGTCTTCAGTTGTCCTACCCTCCCTCCCGCCCTTGGTTCACTGAAGCTTGTGGCGAGGTAGTTGTCCTGAAACAACTTGCCTTTGCTTCATGGAAAGCAAACCCAACTAAGGGTAATCTCAGTTCCTTCCATAAAGCTCGGAACAAGTGTGTATCTACCCTCAGGAGAGCCAGAAAACAACATCTTTCTAATCTCAAGTCTGAATTCTCAAACATCTCTCCCTCCTCCAAATCCTGGTGGCATCTAATCAAATCTGTTTCTGGTGTATGTTCCCCCTCCATCCCCTACCTCACCTCAAATGGCCGCAATGCTGATACCGCAAATGAAAAGGCTGAATGCCTAAACTCAGTGTTTGCATCGAAGTCTTATGTCCGAAAACCATCACTTTCTGTACCCACTTTACCGAGTCGCACACAACTGTCTGTCCCTGGACTCTGTGTCCTTTTCTTCTGACAAAGTGGACAGCTTGCTGTCAAACCTCGACTCAGATTCTGCAACCGGTCCAGACGGCATCAACCCACATGTCCAAAGAACCTGGTCCTCTGCTCTTGCTCACTCTCTGTTGTATTCACCCTCTCATTTGCTCAAGGCCATCTGCCATCTGCTTGGAAATCAGCAAACATTACTGCCCCGCTTAAAAAAGGTGCAAAAAAAGATCCCTGCAACTACAGACCAATCAGCGTGCTCCCAATCATCAGCAAGGTTATGGAATCCATCATTGCGTCAGACATTATATGCTGCTTCTGCTCTCCCAACAACGGATGTTTGTCCTCAATGGCGGACATGAAATCAGAGCCATATCCCGAGACATATCGCGTGCTTTTGACACAGTCTGGCACCCTGCCCTGCTCACCAAACTCTCTTCCTATGGTATCCAAGGCCATCTCCACTCATGGCTCGCAAACTTCCTCTCCTGTCGCAGTCACGGTGTGGCCCTAAATGGAGTTCTTTCATCGCCTCTTCCTGTCCAGGCTGGAGTTCCTCAATGTAGCGTTCTGGGCCCTGTTCTTTTTCTGGTTTTCATCAATGATCTCTCTGACTCTCTGGAAAATCCTCTTTATCTCTTTGCTGATGACTCCATCCTCTGCCACACCATCTGTCATCCCTCAGACCGGCAAGCAGCAGCTTCTTCGCTCTATGCAGATCTGGATAAAAATCACAAACTGGTCCAACACGTGGAACATGTCTTTCAATCCAGACAAATCTCACACTCTCACTATGTCTCTCCGAAAGGACCGTTTGGAAAACCACCCATCTACTTTCTCAACAATCCTCTGGAAGAAGTCCTTTCTTTAAAGCTTCTGGGTCTCACTATCTGCCATGATTTTTCCTGGGAAAGCCACATTTCCAACCTGGCCTCCAAAGGCAGTCAGCGACTGGGAATCCTCCGTTGTGCAAAGTTCTTCCTCGGCCAACCTGAGCTCCTGACCACATACAAAGCTTTTGGCCGCAGCCTGATGGAGTACTGCTCTCCCAACTGGGCTGGTGCTCCTGCCTCTCACCTTTCTCGGCTTCACGCAGTGGAAACCAAGGCATTTCGGACCATTGGTATCTCCCACGATGAGGCTGAGTCATTGAGCCTCTCACTCTCTCACCGCAGGCAGGTCGGTGGTCTTTCTGTCTTCTACAGTCTCCTCTCTGGTCTCACTCCCCCTCTCTCTGCGATTTGTCCCCACCATATTTCCACAGGGCGCTCAAGGTCCGCAAACAACCCCTTCCTGGTAAAACTACCAAAATCACGAATCACTGCTCACCTTCACTCTTTTATTCCTCTTTTTCCCACCTTTGGAATAAATCCCCTCACTCTGATCAATCCCATTATTTTCCCTCCAGGCCTTGAAAACAGCTGTTCACCACCATCTCTTATCTTCCCCCATCCAAATCCTCGATCTTTTCTACCCCCGTTAATCCATCCCAAATCCACCTCCATCAAATTCCCTGCTTTCCTTCCTGAAAGTCACTGTCGTGTCCATCTTGAATACCCCGTGTCCCCTGCCCCATCCCTCTCCCTTCCACAGATCTCTTAATGTCTCTGTTCCTCAACGTTTTGTTCTTCCCACGCCACTCTTGTGTCATGCCCCCCCCCCTTGCTGTGCATTGTGTGTTAGCTCTCATACGAGCCTTGGCAAGGCATACAAAAAAAAGCGAGGGAGAGTGAGATGACTGAGGATGGACCTTGATAAAGGATATAATTAAATAAGGCCATTAATTATCTTCAAAATGGGAGTTTTAATTAATCCAAACACTCAATTTTCATTCATGTGCCAACTTGGAGTTCCGTTTGTATGCATGCAAAGTTTGGGGCACGAGGTTTCATGACTTTGGAGTTATGGAGGACACACACACGCATACGCACACACTGACTGACTGACTGACATTTATTAGTACAGACTAGCAAATACAACCCGTTGTTTCGCTGATGGGAATATCAAAGGGGGGAGGCAGAAAGAGAGAGAGGGAGGAGGGAGGGAAAGAATAGAGGAGAAAGAGAGCAGAGAGGAATGGGGGATGGAAGGGAGGGAGAGAAGGAAGGGGAGCGAGAGAGGAGGGAGGGGAGGAGGGGAGGACGGATGGAAGGTGGAGAGGGAGAGGGAGAGAGGGAGAGGGGTGGGAGAGGGAGGGTTGGAATAGGAATGAGTGAATAGTGAAGGCAGAGGGGTGGGACAGTGAGAGGGGAGATGGGGGGGGAGAGTGGATGTGGAGAGGGGGAGAGGGGATTCCGACAGATGTGATGCCCAGTTCAACGTTCACGTGAGAGACAGCGCACACAATGATGAAACATCCTGCCTGTGAAACACCAGAATGACAGTTTACAGCCGAGTCAGGATTCAAACCCAGTTGAGACAGCTTAGAGCAAGTGTGCATACCTCGCGGCTATCCTGCTGCTAAAAATAAATAAATAAGAAATAAATTTTAAAAGCTTCATTTGTCCAATTCACACATTCCATTCTTTGACATCTCTTTCTCTCCTCGACCTTCGGAGAGCTGTATCGTGGTGGAGAGGTTCGGCAGGAGGAGAGCATGAGGGGAGGGGAAGGGAAGGAAACCTAAGGGGAAGTGAGGGAAGGGAGGAAGCGTGAGGGAAGGGAGGCAGCGTGAGGGAAGGGAGGCAGCGTGAGGGAAGGGAGGCAGCGTGAGGGAAGGGAGGCAGCGTGAGGGGTGAGAGGAAGCATGAGGGGTCAGAGAAAGCGTAAGGGGGGGCTGCAGCATGAGGGGAGGCAGTGGGAGGGGGTGGGGAGGTAGCGTGAGGGGTGGGGAAGCTGCATTATGGAGTGGGGAGACAGCATGAGGGGTAGGGAGGTAGCATGATGGGGATGGGGAGGCAGAGTGAGGGGAATGGAAGGGAAAGCGACATGAGGGGAGGGGAAGGGAAGGAAGGTAAAATGTGCCCAAACAGCAACACTTTCTTTTTAATCGCCAGTCAGGTCAGGTCAGGTCAGGTATGGGAGCATGGGCCGGAGCAGCGCGTCACTGCGTCCACTTTCCGCCGGTACTCCAAGGGCCTCTGGCTGGCCATCCCCCAGGCAGATGTCTGGCCCATCACCATCTCCTTGAGATTCTGATCAACCTGCTGCAACCATGAGGTACGTGGTCAGCCCATTGGCGTCCTCCATTCACGAGGCTACCTTGCTGAAAGAATCTGGTGAGCAGGATCAGCGTCACAAAACCAGCATTTAAATCGCTGGGTTATATATAAAACCTGGTGGCAGCATTGAAAAACCCATGCTATCGACCTGGAAAATTCAAAACTAAAGTCAGTTCTTAAACAGTCTCCTTAACAGAGGAGGAGGGTGGAGGAGAAGGAGGAGAGAGGGAGTGGGATAGGGGTGGGAGGGAGAGGGATAATTGCGGGAGAGAGCGGGAGTGTGGTTGGAGAGAGAAGGGGGCGGGGAGAGAGAGGGTGGGAGAAAGAGAGAGCGAGAGAGGGGGAGAGAGGGAGAGGCACGGAAGAGGGGGAGGTGAGAGAGAGAGATGGCAGGGGGAAGAGAGGGGAGGGAAGGGTGAAAGGGGAGGGGGTGATCCGGCAGATGTGATGTTCAGCTTAAATCCACACCCATTGATGAATCACCCTGGCTGTGAAACACTGGGATGACAGTTTATAGCTGGGTCAGGATTCAAACCCAGGATAGATAGCTTAGAGCGAGCGTGCGGACCTACCCCTCGGCTATCCTGCCGTGATGTTAACAAAATGGCACACACATTGATGAATCACCCTGCCTGTGAAACACCGGGATGAGAGTTTATAGCTGGGTTGGGTTTCGATCCCAAGCTAGTCAGCTTTGAGTGAGCATGCATACCTCTCGGCTATCCTACCATGATGTTAATAAAACGTTTCATTTTTTACAATTTGAATTAATCTATGCTGAAATGACGAGTTATATCATGAATGAATATCATTTAAAATGGGGAAATTGCACATTTTCAGTGAGCCAGCCATCCCCATATACACCGTAGAACAACATGGGGCCAACGCAGGCAGGTAACCCTGAACATTGTTCAAGTCCATCTATATACAGTATTCAGTGACATTGCGAATATTGCAAAGTGCTCGTCACGTGGCTTAAGCACTCCAAAGAAACGGTTGATAAGGAACGGCTTGCTTGGTAAGCATTTATTAATCTCTGAACTATCATATGAAACACACACCTCCCGGAAACACCCGAAATATCAAATATGTCTGAATAGGACAAACAAACACTTTTTTTTAGCAGTCCGAAATGCTGCGAAGTTCAATTCTGGAGCTTAAAATTTGTAATTTGGCTTGGTTTAAAAGACTTGAGGTTATGGCAAGTGCAGAAATGAACTAAAGTCACAAACGCTGGCCTCTCTGGGCGTTTATAAGCACTGCAATATATCCAGCGATTTGTAGTATCAGGCATTCGATAATGCGTGAGGAAAGTGGAAAAAAAAAAACTTCATCAATAAGAAACCGTTGCGGCCTGTTTCAAGTCAAGGCGCAGTGGAGCAGGCCAAAAAAAACAATGGCTGCTTCAGTCGCCAGCAAGGTAACCCAGGATACGCCTCCAGACCCCAGAGAGCAAGGTGGACAAGGATGCGCCTGATAAAGGATATAGTTTAAAAAGGCCGTCACTCATCTTCAAAAGGGGTGTTTTAATCAACCCAAACACCCAATTTTCACTCATGCACTTCCTTGGAGTTCCCTTGGTTGGCATGCAAAGAGTCAGGCTGCTGGGTTTCATGGTTTGGAGTTTCATGTCTGTCTGTCTCTCTCTCTCTCTCTCTCTCTCTCTCTCTCTCTCTCTCTCTCTCTCTCTCTCTCTCTCTCTCTCTCTCTCTCTCTCTCTCTCTCTCTCTCTCTCTCTCTCTCTCTCTCTCTCTCTCTCTCTCTCACACACACACACACACACACACACACACACACACACACACACACACACACACACACACACACACACACACACACACACACACACGTTATTATAAATTTGCATCAATTATTTGGATAGCGGGGTTGAGAGTTGGTGCTTCGAATTTTCAAGTGAAACAAAGCTTTAAGGTAAGGTAGAGAGCAGAAGGGGAAGGTGATCAGATGCAGTAAAGTCTAAATATTTTAATAGAAAAGATTTTCAGAAGTAGTTTAACATAAAGAAATGCAAAGTGCTCGGATGAGCAAGGATAATAAAAAAAAAAAAATAGAGATTATATGATGCAAGGAGCAATCTTGGAATGTGTCACACAGGGGAAGGATCTGGGGGTGGTCATAGATACGGGGTAAACAGTCAGCATACGGTGCCAGGTAACGACAGGTAAAGCAAAGAGGGTTTAGGTTGTATTCGTAGAGGGATAAGTTATATATTCCCCAACAAGCCCTCCTGCTCGTCCTCCTGCCTCCACCCCCAGTGAATTTAAGTTGATAAATGCTTCCATTTAATTAACATGGTGTTAATGTAGTGCAGTCTTAGTAGACCAAACGGCCTCCTTGTGCTTTTTGAATCAGTGTCTGTGTAGCTTCCCTCTGTCACGTCTGCTTACCACAAGCATATGTATTGCGCTGATGGACGAAAGGGAAATGATGATCGCACACACTCCAGTCCAGGCATTGGTTTGGAAAACTCACTGGAAGGCGGAGTTTGTCCTCTTTACCTTTTTCTCAAAACGTTCCCCAACTACTTCATTGCGAAGCATTCCATGTGTGAAGGCTTTAAAAGAGGTGAGTGTTTCGAGTTAACACTTAAACCGTTTTAGGACTTTGTATCGAACCAGCAATGAAGTACACTTGATGCGTCGATTAAATCGGTCACGACTTTCTTACCCATTGATTTCACATGTGCAGCACAATTAAATACATGTCTCAACGATTAAATCGCTCCACCTGGACGTCCGCTTGAACAAGTGACTGTGACGTTCACTTGAACAAGTGACTGTGACGTTTGATTGCTTTGGATAAACCGTTTTGTATGACGTCTCATTTGGATTATTATTTTTTTTTGACAAACATCGGCACAAAAGGTAAGAATTATTTTATGGAGGGACATTTTTCATACCTGGCAGGTTCATTTGCAGAATGAAGGAGGACGAGAAATTATAATTTAGGGACATAATTATTATTAGGGACAACATCGATGACAGAATAGATCCCGATTTAATATTGAACCCCAACAGGATCGTGCACAGCAATACTTACAGTGGGGAGAACAAGTATTTGATACACTGCCGATTTTGCAGGTTTTCCCACTTACAAAGCACGTAGAGGTCTGTAATTTTTATCATAGGTACACTTCAACTGTGAAAGACGGAATCTTAAACAAAAATCCTGAAAATTACATTGCATGATTTTTAAATAATTAATTTGCATTTTATTGCATGAAATAAGTATTTGATACATCAGACAAACAGAACTTAATATTTGGTACAGAAACCTTTGTTTGCAATTACAGAGATCAGACGTTTCCTGTAGTTCTTAACCAGGTTTGCACAGACTGCAGCAGGGATTTTGGCCCACTCTTCCATACAGATCTTCTCCAGATCCTTCAGGTTTCGGGGCTGTCGCTGGGCAACACAGACCTTCAGCTCCCTCCAAAGATTTTCCATTGGGTTCATGTCTGGAGACTGGCTCGGCCACTCCAGGACCTTGAGATGCTTCTTCTGGAGCCACTCCTTAGTTTCCCTGGCTGTGTGTTTCGGGTCGTTGTCATGCTGGAAGACCCAGCCACGCCCCATCTTCAATGCTCTTGTTGAGGGAAGGAGGTTGTTGGCCAAGATCTCGCGACACATGGCCCCATCCATCCTTCCCTCAATACAGTGCAGTCGTCCTGTCCCCTTTGCAGAAAACATCCCCAAAGAATGATGTTTCCACCTCCATGCTTCATGGTTGGGATGGTGTTCTTGGGGTTGTACTCATCCTTCTTCTTCCTCCAAACACGGCGAGTGAAGTTTAAACCAAAAAGCTCTATTTTGGTCTCATCAGACCACATGACCTTTTCCCATTCCTCCTCTGGATCATCCAGATGGTCATTGGCAAACTTCAAACGGGCCTGGATATGCGCTGGCTTGAGCAGAGGGACCTTGCGTGCGCTGCAGGATTTTAATCCATGACGGCGTAGTGTGTTAATTGTGGTTTTCTTTGATACTGTGGTCCCAGCTCTCTTCAGGTCATTGACCAGGTCCTGCCATGTAGTTCTGGGCTGATCCCTCACCTCTCATGATCATTGAGGCTCCACGAGGTGAGATCTTGCATGGAGCCCCAGACTGAGGGAGTGTGACTGTTATCTTGAACTTCTTCCATTTTCTAATAATTGCGCCAACAGTTGTTGCCTTCTCACGAAGCTGCTTGCCTATTGTCCTGTAGCCCATCCCTGCCTTGTGCAAGTCTATAATTTTGTCCCTGATGTCCTTAGACAGCTCTCTGGTCTTGCCCATTTTGGTGAGGTTGGAGTCTGATTGATTGAGTGTGGACAGCTGTCTTTTATGCAGATAACGAGTTCAAACTGGTGCAGTTAATGCAGTTAATGAGTGGAGAATAGGAGGGCTTAAAGACAAAACTCACAGGTCTGTGAGAGCCGGAATTCTTACTGGTTGGTAGGTGATCAAATACTTATTTCATGCAATAAAATGAAAATTAATTATTTAAAAATCATACAATGTGATTTTCAGAATTTTTGTTTTACATTCTGTCTTTCACAGTTGAAGTGTACCAATGATAAAAATTACAGACCTCTACGTGCTTTGTAAGTGGGAAAACCTGCAAAATCGGCAGTGTATCAAATACTTGTTCTCCCCACTGTATACCCTCTGAGCTGTTTATGGTCTGGGTTAGAATCCCGATCCAGATATAAACAGGCAACTTGGAGTTTCACACGCAGGGCGAGGCATCAATGTGTGTGCGCCGTCTTGGATGGACCTTAATAAGCTGGTTGTGCCATCTGCTGGCATGAGTTGATAGATATTAAATATCCTTCGATGTCTTTCATGTCATCTCGCCGGCACACTCAAGAAATTAAAAATTCCAGCACCCTAACTTAAGTGGGACATCAGACCTGGCCATCCAGTTCGTGGAATATGTACTTAATTTTAACAGGAACCGCACGCACACACACACACACACACACACACACACACACACACACACACACACACACACACACACACACACACACACACACACACATACACACACACACACACACACACACACACACACACACACACACACACACACACACACACACACACACCGTTAGATAAGACAAAGACAGTTACTATAAGCTTGGGCAAAATGCCATCACGACCAGGAGCACTCTGGGTACCAATGACATCAAAACTTTCCCAGAGTCGACACCACAAGAATGTGGGAATAATTGGGGCCGTTAAAGAAGTAGTAGTCGTAGTTGTAAAAATGAAGAACTATATAATTAACCGCCGCCATCGAAGATCGGAGGTTACTGTTTTCACCCCTTTCTGTTTGTTTGTTTGTTTGTGAACAGTATTGCGGAAAAACTCCTCGACAGATTTCGACGAAACTTGGTGGGGGGATTAGGTATGGTCTCAGGATCATGCCATTAGATTTTGGATTGGCCCAAAATCCAATATGGCCGCTTTGGCGGCCATTTTGAAAAAATATTTGAATTTTTTTTTTGCATTTCTTCATGTTTTGAGTGATTTCCAATCCTCCCCCCCCAAAAAAAAATTTTTTAGAGAAAAAAAATTTTTGCAACTTTTTTTTTCAACAAAATTTCGATTTTTTTTGCATTTCTACATGTTATAAGTGATGTCCAACAAAAAACATGCCAAAACTAGAGGGGGAGCACTCGGTAGAGTGCAAAACCTCTGCTGCCAATACTGCTGGGTCACTCAAGTGAACCTTATATCCTATTCATTGAATATGACGTCAACAGTGCTGACAGAGTTATAGTTCCTTTCTCTAACATTTTTTTGTTTTGGGGGGGGGGGGTTGGAAATCACTTAAAACATGAAGAAATGCAACAAAAAATTCAAATACTTTTTTCAAAATGGCCGCCATAGAGGCCATATTGGATTTTGGACCAAGTCCAAAATCTAATGGCATGGTCCTTGGACCATACCTAATCCCCCCACCAAGTTTCGTTGAAATCCGTCGAGGAGTTTTTCCGCAATACTGTTCACAAACAAACAAAAAAAACAAATAAAAAAACCCGTATCTTGCCAAAAGGTTACCACGTGTGACTTCTTTAAGGTCACACTGAGGTGAACAGAGCTGCTATCCACCAGGAGCGACTCCTTGAGGAATTTCTGCCTACGAGAGATTCCGATGAGAATCGTTCTACAGAGTAACCATGAAAAATATGCTTTTGCCTCATAACGTCACCAAATGACGTCATAATGTCTCAAGCTTGACATATCTAGAAAGCACTCATCGAGGTGTTCAATTTGAGGTTCTACACGATATGGTTCCTAAAACTTGAAAATTTGACCTTGGGGTCAAATATGTTTGACCTGAGGCGCTAACCATGAAGGTCAAGGCCAATCACCACCAAAAATTAAGCAGCTGAGCGCCAGACCATGAACTATATTCCCATGAAGTTTGAAGACGATCCGATCAAAATTACTCAAAAAATAAGGGTTTCATTGACTCCCCTGATTTGCGACAAAGTGACCTTGACCTTTGACCTTGACCTTCAAAATTTTGTGCACTGAAAGGGACCTCTATAGGCCTCTGATATGCGAAGTTACAAAAATTTCCAATGATAACTGTGCTCTGCAGAGTGATTTATACGTGATTACAGACCAAAAAAAAATAAAAAAAATTAAAAAAAACATATGAAGCTTAAGGCCAATCACCACCAAAAATTAATCAGCTGAGCGCCAGACCATGAACTATATTCCCATGAAGTTTGAAGACGATCCGATCAAAATTACTCATAAAATAAGGGTTTCGTCGACTCCCCTGATTTGCGACAAAGTGACCTTGACCTTTGACCTTGACCTTCAAAATTTTGTGCACTGAAAGGGACCTCTGCAGGCCTCTGATATGTGAAGTTACAAAAATTTCCAATGATAACTGTGCTCTGCAGAGTCATTTATACGTGATTACAGACCAAAAAAAACAAAAAAACATATGAAGGTCAAGGCCAATCACCACCAAAAATTAATCAGCTGAGCGCCAGACCATGTACTATATTTCCATGAAGTTTGAAGACGATCCGATCAAAGTTACTCAAAAAATAAGGGTTTCGTCGACTCTCCTGATTTGCGACAAAGTGACCTTGACCTTTGACCTTGACCTTCAAAATTTTGTGCACTGAAAGGGACCTCTATAGGCCTCTGATATGCGAAGTTACAAAAATTTCCAATGATAACTGTGCTCTGCAGAGTGATTTATACGTGATTACAGACCCCAAAAAAAAATAAAAATAAAAAAAACATATGAAGCTCAAGGCCAATCGCCACCAAAAATTAATCAGCTGAGCGCCAGACCATGAACTATATTCCCATGAAGTTTGAAGACGATCCGATCAAAATTACTCATAAAATAAGGGTTTCGTCGACTCCCCTGATTTGCGACAAAGTGACCTTGAGCTTTGACCTTGACCTTCAAAATTTTGTGCACTGAAAGGGACCTCTATAGGCCTCTGATATGCGAAGTTACGAAAATTTCCAATGATAACTGTGCTCTGCAGAATTTTTTATACGTGATTACAGACAAACAAACAAACAAACAAAAAAACATATCTTGCAAAAACTTCGTTTTGGCAAGATAAAAAACATACAAGCTGACTAACATATCTTGCAAAAACTTTGTTTTGGCAAGATAACAAACAAACAAACAGAAAGGGGTGAAAACAGTAACCTCCGATCTTCGATGGCAGAGGTTAATTATAATTGCGGCTGATTTTGGAACTTCAGGTGGATATACCCACGTAAAATCAATTTCTCTCTCAAGGAATCTAGTTATGACGAATGAATTGAGTATGTAAAAGTTAAAAGTAAAAGGGAAAGTTGCAAACTATAACTCTGTGAGCACTGTTGACATCAAATTGAATGAATAGGATATCAGGTTCACTTGAGTGACCGAGCAGTATTGGTGGCGGAGGTTTTGCACTCTACCGAATGCTCTCCCTCTAGTTTATACTGTAATCCAGGCATAATTTGTTGACATTTTATCTTTCATAGAAGGTTCCTGGAATTATTGGACAACACTTTGAAAAGGGTCAATCATCACATGACGTTGAACGCCATTGATGCCACTTCACCAATGGCCTGTCGATGTTTTATCGGAGGAATCATAAAAAACACAACACACCTCAGATCGTACAAGTTATACGCATGAGAACTTGAATTGACACTTTGGCAAAAAGTCAAGCGGAAACCTCGTTTTGCAAGTAGAAAATAAATTAATATTTGTGTAAAACACCGAATTGGAGAAGCGAGAGACGCAAGGTTTCTTATGAAGCACCTACCTGGATAACCATGTCTGATTTTATACCTGAGCTCATCGAGATGTACAATGTGAGGATGATTCATTATTATTCTGAAACTTTTAACTGTCTCGTGTTCCCTTTTCTTTGTTGTAGAACAGAGTTCAACAGACAATGCCTCCTCTTTGTTTCAGCTTCAGATCACATTTACAAGTGATTGTTGGTCGTGCTGAGAAAAAGTTTGATTCCAATACAATTACAACTAGAAGGGCACTCGGTAGAGCACGTACCTCCACCACGTAATGCCTGATCCACAAGAACATATCAGGCACAATACATTTTTGAAATATCATGCTATACAGCACTATAACGTTTTTTGCCCAATCTCTCAATGGTGAAGAATCACTTTTCAAAATTAAATAATTCTCGTATCCAGATCCGGATCCGGATCCGAATCTTCACCAAAATTGAAATAATTCTTCCTTGTTACACACCCAGCCTTTCCACCAAGTTTCATCCGAATCCGTCCCCAACTTTTTGAAATATTGTGCAATATATCATTTTAGCCCAATCCCTCAATGGTGAATAATCACTTAAAAAATTCTAGTTGGAGGATCCGGATCCGGATCTTCACGAAAATGTAATCAGATCGTCCTTGTCACACACCCAATCTGTCCACAAAATTTCATCCGGATCCGTCCACAACTTTTTGAGATATCCTGTGAAAATATAACCTCCTTCACCTTCAGTGGTGGAGGTCATCATTATTGTGATTTCACTTTCAGCAAATTGTTTCAACAAATCACCCACAGAATGTGGGCAGTACTGATTTAAAGAGGAATGTTTGGTTTTGTGGTCACTAACCCGCACGTGAAGTGAAAAGCGGAGTGAAGCCATTGGTTCATGTTGTCTGTTTGTCTGTCTGTCCGTCTCGTCTCAATGCCAAACAGCCATTTCAGGGCAAAGCGTGCTTTAGCATCATTAGGAAGTTTTTAGGTTGATTCATCATCTCTGAGCGATCCTGAATCAGAATCAGCCGGGTGCCAGACTCGCACCCTTGAGGGATTTTTTTTCGAGGCGAAATACAAAATGGCCGCCACCGACTTTCGATAAATTCTGTTTTGGGCGAAATCTTCACTTCTAATGCACTTACACACACAATTTTGGTGTCTACTACTATGTTTCCTGCGACAGACAAGGTAAATGTTGATGATTCTCTCAAAATTGGATGAAAACAGATGGCGGAATTTGAATCTGGATGGCCAACAAGCTTCAACAAGACACTAACCAAGAAAGTGACCCTGATGACTTCGGCCAAAAAGAGCATCACGCTGGATGGAAGGCCAGTATATGATACCGAATTGATCTACACCCGAGTCATATGTCTCCAACAATACAGGGATATTGATATCAAGGATGTCCTCTCTTACGAACTGCCCTCTTTCCCAGCCTGCTTGTTTGATGAGAGCGGTGCGATGCAGGCTCAGTCGAAAACAATCCTGAAGACGAAACTCCAAGTTGAGCAATCAAGTCGAATCCAAGGTGTACCAGATGCTCTCATCATCGATGGATGCGCCATGTTATGGACTGTACATTGGCCCACAAATGGTACAGTTGAGGTTTTGTGTGATCAACTTCATGGGAACCATCAAATACCACCTGGAGTGTTGTGACGTATACCTGAGTTTGGACAGGTACATCAAAATCAGCATGAAACTAATGACAAGATCCAGTCGTGCAGGTCATGATTCAAGTCGAAAACATCAACTCAACTTGCACACAACACTTCCAGCGCAAAAAGTGGTCCTAAATGTAGCCTACCACAAAGTACAACTGATCGATTTGATCTGTCAGTGTCTGATGACCCACATTGTGGACAACCAGACCAAACTGGTGATCACCGGAAAAGATCCTACACCTATAGAAAAGATCCTATACAACAGAAAAGTTGAATTAATACCAGGTGGGGTTGACTCTGCCTGTCATCCTTCCGAGGTCGGCAAAATGAGTGCCAGCATGCTGGTATCCTGTGTCGGAGTGGCGACCCATCCAGAATTGTACCCAATAGCCAAGGAGACTGCTTAGGCAGCACCAACGCTCTGCACAGAGTATGGTCCCAGTGGATGGATGGATGGTGCGGCTATCCACGGGGACATCTCTGGAGTTAGGAAGGTAAAGTAAATCTGATGAGTAAAAAAATGTCTTCAGTTGTTACAAAGCAATGAATCGCCACATCGTAGCAGGCTTAGCCAATGCGTATGCAGGCTCGCTCTAAGCTGTCTAGCCTGGGTTCGAATTCCGACCCAGCTATAAACTGTCATCCAGTTGTTTCACGGGCAGGCTGATTAACCAATGTGTGTGCCATGTCTCGGATGGACGTTAAACTGGCTGCCACATCTGCTGAAATCCCCCCACCCCCAAAACTCCACACTCTCTTTCCCCCCTCCCCACTCCCATCTTCCTGCTCCCTCACCTCTTTCCATCTCTCAACCCTTTCCCTCTCTGATGACATGACCAAACGTAAGTTGAGAACCCCTTCCCCCATTTCCCCCTCAAGTCCCCCTACCAAACACAAGTCCAAAACCCCTTCCCCTCACACTTACCTCCCCCCAAACCCCCGGGTCGCTCTCCCCACCCCCCTTTTCCTCGCTCTTCCTTTCCTCACTGCCCCACCACTCCGTCCTCTCTCCCTTCTCCTTCCTCTCTCCCTCCCTCCCCCTCCCCTCCCCCTCCTCAATATTTCCTTCAGCGAAGTGACAGGTTGTATTTGTGAGTTACAAATAAATATAATATCAATCAATATCACAAATCAATTTGGACAAAATAAATGTTTGTATAATAATTGGTGTCTGTGACGTAAAAATCAGGACAACACAGAAAATCTGTGACGTAAATCTCTGCAATGACGTGTGGAGAGGCAAGTGTGGCGAGCCAGTCCATGCCAGTTGTAATATGAAACCATAAGCACTTTCAAGGGATTTTCATGAACTCTTAAGGAAATAACAACACTTATTATAGTAGGGGAAAAAAAAATCAAATCTGTCTAGATGTATCGATCAGTATTCAGTGTGACCCCCTTTTGCCTGGAGGAATGCCTCGTCTCCACTTGGCATTGATTTAATTCGTTTAAGGATTATGTTTCATGTCAATCTTTTCCAAACAGTGTTGTATGTAATGCACTCCAGAGCATAGTCAGACTGCTCACACACATTTTATCTTTCTCTTGAAAATGTATTCACCACTTTATTAATTCTGTTAAAACAAATTGTCAGTCAAGAACTATAATATAATAAGTTAAAGAATAGTGAAACACCAGCAGGCACACCTTTGAGAAGCCCATGGGCAGAGACATGCAGGTATAACTTTTGGATATCTTAAATTCGGTGGGTGTTGGCAATTCGTCAGATCAAGAAATGACGTAATGTACGCAATATATTTACTTCACATAATATGTATATACATTTGCATGCACCTTGGAAATACAGTTTGTCATGTGAAATGTATGTCATATCACGTAATGTAAAATGTAACTTCAAGACCTCAACCCCACTCTCTTCCCCACCCCCTGCACTCTCCCCTCCCCCACTCTCTCTTCTACCCCCCCCTACTCTTCTCCCCAATCTCCACTAAACCCCCCCGCTTTCTCTCCCCTCCCGCATCATGCCCGAACAGATTGATACATTCAAAATGGCTCTCCCCCTCTCTCCTCACCACCTCTCTTGCTACCCCCTTTCCTCTCCTCTCCTCCCATTTTGCATCGTGCCAGACCAGTCAAAATAGCTCTTAAAATGCCCCCTCCTCTCCCACCTCTCCTTTCCTTCTACCCCCTCTCCCCTCCCCTTTTTCCACCCCCACAATCGCATCGTGCCAGACCAGATGCATTCAAAACAGCTCTTAAAATTATCTCCCTCCCTCTCCTCTCCACCCTCCCCTCTCCATTCTCTCTCCTCTCCCCCTCTCTCCTCTCAGTGTTGTGCCAGATCAGATGTATTCAAAACGGCAATTAAAATGCTCTCCCCCTCTCCTCTCTCTCTCTCTCCCCCTTCTCTTTTCTTTTCTGCCCCCTCTCTCTTCTCCACCTCTCTCCCCTCACCCTCTTCTCTCACCCCACTCTGCATTGTGCCAGAGCAGTCAAAAAGGCTATTAAAATGCCCCCTCCTCTACCTTCTACCCCTTTTCTCACACCACCCCCCACCACATCACGTCAGACCAGATACATTCAAAACAGCAATTAAAATGCTCACCCCCCCCTCCTCCCTCCCCCTCTCTCTCTCTTCCTCTCCTCTCCTCTCCTCCTCTCTACTCCTCCCCACATTGCGTCAGTCCAGATACAATCAAAATAGTTTTTAACAGGTGATTTTTAAACCATCCATCTTCATTCTTTGTATAATTGAAGAGCTTTTAAAGTCTCGCATGTAATGAAACGCTTCATTTGCTTGGGGGGAAAAAATACTTAGACCCATTTATTTTTGAAAAACCGTCATGGCCGACATGGCCTTGAGACCTCAAACAAAACAAAAATTAAAAAAAATTCATAAAACCATAAACTGACACCCCACAAACATGTCACTTACCTTGTTCTTCTCAGGAAACACTCGTCTCTCCAAATATCCACATGTAGGTCCACTCAACTAACTGCAGTAACAACGCAGGCAACTTGCCATGGTTCCTGTACACCAGAGGCCTACGAGGCCTGAAAACCTGTATGGAGCAAACAAAATGGCAGCAATTTGATTTTGAAGCTCTGCCCTGAATGGACAGAGGGACAGACAGACAGACATAGAATGAATGAATATATATATATATATATATATATATATATATATATATATATATATATATATATATATATATATATATATATATATATATATATATAGTCTGGAGAAGGCGATGGTTCACGAGCAATGTACACGGTTCGCCTTTTTTATTTTTTGACCTTCGAGGGGATGCCACGGGCAAACTGGCGGGAATCGGGAAAAACGTAAATGATGAAAGTTGTACTCGAAGAGCACGACTTGCATACCAACTTTCATTCGAAACAGTTGAAAACCTGAGGAGCTCGATGCCCAATATATTGATTTTTTTGACATTTTCTAAGTTCGTGACCTTGTGACCTTGACCTTGGGACGAAAATGAAAAATCTAGCTCCGTGGGGCTATGCAGGTGCCATTGGGCGAACGAAATACCGAAACCACTGCCAGATTCGACAAACCCCCTCGGAAAAGATGTAACTTGAAACCGGCTACCCCCTAAAAACACATGTTTTTGGGCGTGGCTCCACCCATAATGGGTGCACCAAACCCATTCTCAGGAAAACACAACCAGATCATGATACAAACCTCGCACCCTAATTTTATCAATATTGGATCAAAACTGACGGAGCTATGCTCGGGACAGACAGACAGACACACAACCATAACGAATATAGTGGTCACTTACTGACTAGTGAACCAATATATATATATATATATATATATATATATATATATATATATATATATATATATATATATATATATATATATATATATATATGTGATATCCTTAATATTATTACAAATTCATGTTTGAAATCATGATTTGAGAAAGCTTGGAATTGATTTATGGAGACTCATATTTTGGCACCCACTGTATGTTCTGCAGAAGTCAAGACTTTTTTTCCCCAGAAAGTCAGGGCCTCCACTCAGAATTGACTTATTTATGGTTTATGTCTTTCAGACACTGAATTGCATGAATTATAAAAAAAATATTCGCAGTGTGACGTTTTCTTCAGTAAATTTTATCATTCGTTTTATTTAAAAGACACGACAGCAAATTTCCACAATGTCGTGAATGCGTTAATAGAAAGTGTGACGTCAAGCAAAACGATGTTAAGCAGATGTGATCGTCTTATGGTCTCCCAAACCTAACTTTAACTTCACTTAACTACATATTGGAGACAAATATTAAACAAATCAAGAAAGAACACAAATGAAATGCACAAATGGATAGTTCGATGAACAGTTACAGGAGTACTCACCAAAATGTCGGGCCAAGATTGCTTGTTGGGATTGGAGAGGTGCAGGTGTGGAGTACAGGGGTTACAGGAAAGGAGAGGCAGGCCTTTGTGTCATGGACAGATTGCTCAAATAATTTGTGAGTTGGGAAGGCAAAGGGGAGGTAATCCCAGAATGATGCAGTGCTCCCCTATCCCCTCATCCTGATTGGATCGTATTACAATAAGTGTCAGGTGTTAATGTTTATTAAGGAGTAGTAAACTACAACAAAATGTAATGTGCTATGAGCCAGTGTTTATAATGATTCTTTTGCTTCTTTGAAATACTGTAACTCTAGTTTCAGGTTATTGAGACTGAAAGACTATTTACATTCCTAAATTTGAAAAATGATAATAAACAATGATTTGACAAGAATCATGTTTTAAAACGATTTACATTCCTAATTTATCCAAAAGGTCATCCCACAAAGTAATTCAAATAATACAGTGACTTTTGAAAGTATTCACACACCTTGACTTTTTCACATTTTGTTGTGTTACAGCCTGAATTTACCAGAGTTGATGTCAAAGCCACCCAATGCTCGCCTGTTTATACATTTATCGTTTTTAAAAGACTCGTCTAATAATTAATATTTTTTATAAAGCATTGCAGTGAAGTCTGATCCAAATAATTTTAAAGCAATATATGTATTTGTATATTGTAATCAGTAAAAAATAGTGTGGTAGATAAAAACATGAGAAAGGAAATAACTTGCACCAAAAACTTTAACATTTTCACGCTCACGCCGGGGGCATCGCTATAGCTCTCTGTTCTTCGAACAGGCGAGCTAAAAATGGATTAAATATAAGTTGTTTGTCACTGATCGACACAAAATACCCCAAAATGGCAAAGTGAAAACGTTTTTAGAAATTTTTATAAATTAATTAAAAATGAATGTTCCCTAAGGCATGCGTGTACAAGGTTGTTAAGGAGTAATTGATATCATATGATTTTGCAGCCATATTTGATTTAAGTAAATATTAAATAATGGTTTCGCTGGAACCGCTTAATCAATCAACGTGAAACTTCAGAATTGGGATCCAGTAATGATGGGGAATACAAGTTTAAAATTTCATCTTGGATGGAAACATGTTCTGGCAGCCATGATTATTTAATTTTCTGATCTTGGTTTTTTTATTATTTTGAAATATTTTTTGAATAAGGCTCACTTGGCTGTGCCTGGGTAAGTTTGAGGGTAGAGGGGTCGTAGCTGAAATGTGAATCCTATCCAGGTTCCTTCTGATGACTTCATATATTGCTTTTTGCTTGTGTGGGTTCCTTATGATTACTCCAATGCAGGACTGTACCAATTTCGTCTTCCATTTGATTTAAATTGAATTTATTTTAATCCCATTCTGATTTAAATTGAATAATAATAAAAAAAACCGTCGTGGGTCAGGTTCAGGTCACTAACATTTTCCGATCAAATTCTGATCAAAGCAGGGTTGCATCAAAGCGGGACGTCTTGGTTACCCGGTCATCAATGCCAGCAGTTATAAAGTGGCAGTTCTAATTATGTCTCTTATTAATTACGTAACACACCAGTACACAAACACCACACAAAACAAGTCCTGGTGAGGGTCTGCAATCTCTGATTGCTCTTTTTCTTCTTTTGTAATTAGAATGCCATGCTGTGGTTGAAGGACATATTAAGCTGCTTTGTATACTTTAACATGGCATGCGTTCAAAACATGGAAATTGACGGATTTTTTTGGAGTTAATTAGCCTCATGAACGCAGGAGATTATGATGATCATTTTGGTGTACCACATTCCACATCAGAATGCTCCAGTAGAACACCACAAAAAAGTATGACACACACACACACACACACACACACACACACACACACACACACACACACACACACACACACACACACACACACACACACACACACCTCATCCATTTATAGTGGAAAAGTAATATCTTTATGTCCTGATGACCTTCCTCCTCAATCCCCCCACTCAGGTCCTTGGCTCTTTCGTGCTGGATTCCTGAGAATACTGCAAACCTAAGACGCTTTGGAGCAAGATCTTCAGTCGAACTAAATGGCAGCCAACAGCAGCAATGGCACTTATTGCAACCTTGATGACTCGTATAAGTATCCAATATACTCCGCCATCTACAGTGTAGTCTTCCTCATCGGATTGACGGCAAATTCCATTGCACTCTTTGTGTTCTGCCGCCTCATGAACCGCAAAAGAGAGAGCACAGTCTACTTAATGAACCTAGCCTTTGCAGACCTATTCTTTGTTTTAACACTCCCATTTCGTTTTGTCTACTTCATGCGTGGCGGAGATTGGCCATTCGGTGACATCATATGCCGCATCACCTCGTATGCCTTTTATGTTAATCTATACTGTAGTATATTCTTCCTCACAGGATTAAGTGTCTTTCGATACCTGGCAATCGTGCACCCTATCCGCTCACGCAACGCTGTGACCCCACGCTGCGCGGCTTACACCAGTGGTGGCATCTGGGTCTTTGTTGCACTTATCTCTTTGCCCTTCCTCTTATCAGGAATGACCACAAGAAATGGCAGACAGATCTGCTTTGAGGCCAGTAGGAAAACATCATTTAAGTTGCTTGAAGCAATGAACTACTTGGCATTGTTCATAGGCCTCGTGCTTCCATTTTTAATAATCATCTACTGCTACGTTTGCATCCTGTCTGTGCTGAACAAGATGGAGTCACGGAAGAAAAAGGACATTTTGACCCGCAAAAAGGCAATGCGTATGATCATCATCGTGCTGGTGGTCTTCGGGATTTGCTTTATCCCCTACCATATTCAGCGCACAGTGTACATTCACATATCATTACACAATTCCAACAAATGCCAGCTGCGCCTCGCCCTTCAGAAGAGTGTTGTTGCTAGCGTCTGCTTCACAGCCATCAACAGCTGCCTCGATCCTGTAATCTACTTCTTCTTGGGAGAAAACTTTCGTGAGAAGATCCTCAAATTTGTTCGAAAGTGAGTGTTGAAACGTAATACGTGATTGGAAGTGTGGTATGAAAGTGTACAGGTGCGAAATGACTGCAAATTAAGATTAATGTAGATTAAGAAATTGCAATTCTAAGTTTTAAATCCCCTGGGAATTTGAAATTCCATTATGCAAGTTTGTTGTGGGAGTCCCACAGGATGGTGCAGAGGTTGCACACTCAGCCTTGAGTCCAGGATTGATTCCCGACATGATTATAAACCATCCGATTGGTGCTTCGCAAGGAAGGACATTCGCCATCGCAAAGTACGCTGTCCCTCGGATGGATGTAAGGTCAGGTTCCCCGTCCGATAGTATTAGTTGGTGGACATTAAAGATCCCACACTGCCTTTCAAAGACATGTAGGTGAGTTATCACCGGTACTCTGAATAAATTACAAAACTTCCTGCAATAATCAGCTACAGTGGAACATCTGGCCTTACAAATCGGTTCCTGAAACACTTGGGCTGACACTACATGCTCTATGAAATGCTGACCCCAAGTTCACGGGACTTAGGCTCTTCAACTTGATTATTAAACGATTATTTAGACTTCCTGCACACCTCAACTCTCCTGCTCCTCTCTTTTCCCATTTATGGAACCACCTTCCAGAGGAGATTCAGTTACATTCTTCCAGCCAAGGCTTCCAATGGGTGGTGCACTAACATTTCTCATCATCCCCCCAAACCTACGTGTAAACCCTTCCTCCACATTAACCCAACCAAATATAACCCAACCCTCCTCCCCTCATTTTCTTGCCTCGTTTCCTCCTCTCATTTCCTGTTTGTTCATTCCCTTCCTTGTTTTGTCGAAGTCCGAACCCACTATCCCACTGCCAGTACAGTCTTTTTCCACTTTGTCACTTCGCTCCTCCATGAGCATTAAGGCCCTAAATCTCGTATACGAAAAATGCACATGAAGAAGAAGGTGCAAATTGACAACCAGGTTTTGATTACAGATTCAACTCAATTGCAACTCAAAATACAAATCAAACAAACTCTGACAATGCTGAATACACCTGTCAGACAGTACGAAAAGATTCCAGGATATGAAGGTCCACATTTTTGGTTTCACAGGATGTGCATGAGAACAAGAGAAAATAGAGTATCAAATTAACCTCCTGTGGGAATGTCTTCAGGGTTCCAGTAAATCATGGAAATTCCTCTTTTAAAATGTCACAGGATCTTTAACATGAAGGTAGATGGGACACAAAAGGCAGAAAGCTCACATCGAAAAGACAGCGTACTCCGTGTACAAGCTGGCACTTTAGCAGAAAGAAAGCTTAATCAAATCGGATTCAGACCTCAAAAGCAGACAAGATTCCACTGCAGACGGAGAAATTATAAGTAGAGTAAATGCTCATACAAAAAAAACATACATTCAAAATGAATTATCCAGTTGACTTTTACCAATTTGAATAGGTTCTTATGTTCAGGTCAGGTCAGATTTGATCTGTGACTTGCTACAGATACCATGTAAACCTGCATTCACCTGTTTCATGGTCAGGTTGTTGGTGACTAAACCATCTCCCCCACCAGGTTTTCGGGTGAGGAGGGTGTTTGGATATGGACACCCAGCAGGATTAAAAACAAAACCTGTCAAAGTGCGGAGGAGCTCCTTGTGAGCCAACGGCCATTCATATCTGTTGTCCAACTGTGTCTGCGGACGTCCTCCTGCAGTTGGGTGACTTCTTATTAGGAGGTTGGTGGCAGGATTTGCACTCCGGCCACCGCAAAACCCTTCATTCCGCAAAACACAAAAACGCAAAGAAATCTGAAAACTCACTCCATGGGAGTACCTCCTGCGCAGCTTCCCTTCGCAGGGCAACTCACCGGATGACGGGATTGGGGCAAAGCCTTCGGGACCCCCAATCTTTGATGATCTGAGGAAAATCACGGGGTAGCCTTCCTGGGTCAGATTGCGGAAGTGTGTATTGGGTGGTGCTACGAAGTCGTCCACGAGACTGTGGTTTCTTTGGGTTAACCTGAGGCAGTCCCTTCGGCTGCGTGCCTGGAATGTCCTATCCCTAAGAGAGGATGATCATCTGTCTCTGTTATCATCTGAGCTCAAGCATTTGACCATCGGTATTGCAGCACTCTCTGAGGTTCGGAGAGCAGATTGCGGCGAGATAATGGTGGGTGGTTGGACCTACGATTGGTCTGGTCCCTCTGATGGTTACCATGCCCAAGGAGTTGCTGTAGCTGTGTCCAATAAGCTGACTCCAATGATAATTGAGGTAACACCAGTCAACGAGTGTATTATGAGACTAAGGATTCATCACTCCTTGGGTGTCATTTCCTGATCTCTGTTTATGCTCCGACTGAGGCGAGTGATCTCATCGTGAAGGACGCACTTCATGCCATGCTCGAGTCTGTGATTGATAAGTGTCCCAGGCGAGGTACTTTTCCAGTTTTGGGGTATTTCAATGGATCAACTGGAACTGATAGGGATGGTTATGAGACATGTGATGGTGCCCATGGGTCTAGTACTGTGAACCAGAATAGCACTACGTTCCTTGACTTTGCAAGAAGTCATGGACTTAGGGTGGCCGGTTCATGGTTTCAGCACCCATAGGCTCATTGCTGGACTTGGTAATCCAACTCTGGCGGTGTGGCAAAGGTAATTGACCATGTCCTCGTTGATGGTCGCTGGACAATGATCCAGAGCTGCAGGGTCTACTGGAGTGCTGAGTTCCTCAATACCGACCACATGCTTGTGGTAGCAACTCTGAAGTTGCCGTTTCAATCTGGGAGCATTGTAACATCCCAGCCGAGGCTGGATGCTGGCAAGCTCAAGGATGAGGGGGTAGCTGATGAGTTTGCGAACAGGCTGAGTCGGGATTTGGGTGTATTGGTGCTTTCGAGAATCCTGAAGAGTTGTGGAGTGCCTTCAAGCTCACCATTCTTGATGTTGCGGTGGATGTCTTTAAACTCACCATAGGGCGAAGAAGAATTTTGTCTCTCAAGGGACAATGGATACCATTGACCAGAGTTGCAGGGCCAACCTTAATGGCAGAGCTGAGCTGTTCAGGAGGTTGAGGCGTAAAACTGTACGTCCACTGAGGCTGGACAAGGAGGCCTATGTGTGAAGAATCTGTGAAGGGGTAGAGCATCACCTGTGGTCAAGTGATTCTCATCCTGCTTACAGGGGAATTTGCGTATTGTGTTCCTCCAAGCCCATCCCTCCATGTACTGCAGTTAGAGCGGAGGGTGGTGGGCTCTTGACAGAGGAGTCCGAAGTGAAGGCCCGCTGGGCCAGGTTACTTTGAGCATCTGCACCAGGCCGATCCAGCAGCTGGTGAGTTGGATGTTAGGGGTGTTACAATCCCTGTGGCTGACCCTCCAATCAACTGTGGTACACCTTCGTTTGTGGAAACACAGGCTGCGGTGAACCGGTTGAAATGGAGTAAAGCTCGTGGGATCCGTGGCATCCACGCTTGACTTCTCAAGGCTGGTGGAAATGCTGAACTCGTGTCATTGCATGCAGTTCTGTACGCTAACTGGAACACAGGCATCATCCCAACTGACTGTAAGAGGGGCCTTTTTGTCCTTTCCTGGAAAGGGAAGGGTGATCGCCAAGACTGCAACAACTACTGAGGGTGACTGACGCTGCTCTGAGTGCCGGGCAAGGTCTTTGCTCGGATAATTCTGGATGGGGTTCACCACCATCTGCTTGAGAATCAGCACCCAGAGAAGTCAGGCTTTACTACCAAAGAGGTCAACGATTGACCATACCCTTGCCCTTCGGGTCCTCACCAATCATAGATGAGATTTTCGGCAGGGGCTGTTTTTCAGCCAATGTTGTTTCTCTGCAAATCGTTCGATTCAGTGAATTGAGATGCCCTCTGGAGGATTCTTGGTCTTCATGGGGTGACACCAAAACTGACAAATCTGATGTCTGAACTATACTCTGGTACTGAGAGTGCTGTGAGATGTGGTGGTACCATCTCTGACTTCTTTCCAGTTGTTACTGGCCCTCATATATTTCAGCGCTTGTATGGACTGGATTCTGGGGAGGATGTCAGAGAGATGAAGCTGCAGTGCATCATTTGGGAATGCCAAGATCTCTGACCTAGATTTCGCAGATGATGCAGTCTATTTGCAGAAACTCTTGATATCCTTTTGGGGGCCCTTGAGATGCTGAATGAAGAGTCGGAGTCACTGAGATTTTGGGTCTCCTGGGGCAAAAACTAAGATCCAGGCTTTCAATGACATAGTGGATGCTGCTATCTTATCTGTACCTGTTTGTGGCAAGGATGTTGAGGTCACGGAGAGATTCACTTCCCTTGGCAGTGATATTCATTTCTCTCCTGGCTGTGAGCCAGAGGTCAATAGGCATCTGGGTCGGGCTGGGGAGTCATGGATTCAGTGGATCATGGGAGGTGGCACTGTCGGTACCTGTGCAGGACGATGAAAGTCTGAGTCTTCAGGTCATTGATGCTTCCCGTCTTGCTCTATGGATGTGAGATATGGACTCTGACCAGGGATCTGAGACAGAGACTCAATTCCTTTGGTTCCAGATCTCTTCAGAGAATCCTTGGCTATCGCTGGTCAGAATTTGTGGCCAACGAGCGGTTGATGAGAGAGACTCAAATGAGATATTTTTTCCTGCATAGTCTGTCAGCATCAGCTGCAGTTGGCTGGACGTGTGTCTCGTTTTCCTGATTCTGATCCTGCTCACCAGATTCTCTCAGCAAGGGAGCCTCGTGAGTGGAGGAGGCCAATTGGCCGACCACATGCCTCGGGCTTGCAGCAGGTTGATCAGCATCTCAAGGAGATGGTGATGGGCCAGGCATCTGCCTGGGAGGGGGGGGGGTGGCCAAACGGAGGACCCTGGAGTACTGGCAGAAAGTGGATGCAGCAACGCGCTGCTACGGCGCATGCTCTCATATGGAGAAGGAAATCAACCTGTTACTGAAGATTGTGAAGGACAGACATTCGTGATATATTCCTGGATGAAACGATAGTATTAGGCACTTTAAACACATCACATGAAAAGCAGACCGCAGGTTAATGTGATCAAAGAAAAAAGGTAATTCTGAGTCAATCGACAAGACTTTTAAGAGCTGTTTTGCATTTTTCTTTTCTTTCAACAGTCCCTCGAACTACACAATGGATTTCATTGTCCGAGTTCCAATAGAGGAGAAATGAAGCTGTATGGCCATGAGTATCGTGTTTCTGTTTAGTCACACAGAATGTTGACAGAATGCTTGCAAAGCAACCGAGATCCAATACTCGTGGTGTTGTACCACGTAGCGAGGTACTCGGAGCGGCCCTTATATCGTATCCGATGTTTTATTCTAAATTGGCGTGGTGCTTTGGTTTTTGAAGCATGAGACGAATATTTTGCGAACTTTAGTTTTGTTCCACCTGCTGACAGATATATTCAAATTATGTATTTATTCAAACGAGTCATATAACAACTCACCCCACACAGTCTTGAGATAAAGGACATGGGAAGGGTCTATAAAAATTCTTGCTTTGCGTTTCTGAGCACGATCTATATTTCTGATGAACCACCATTTTGTCTGAATCGCAATATTTGCCAACGATGAGAGAGCGAGCAGCAAATTTGATTGGTCGAGATGGCGGAAAATGGCGTAATGTTTTGCCAAAGTACGAGTAAACAGGTTCTTCGGATGTGGCAAGAAAGCGATTTGTGTTATTGTGTTGAAATATATAATTAAATTGAAATAAAATAAAGCTTTTAAAGGCTGTAGAAAAAAAACAAAACCAAACATTTTCTGAAGTTTACTGCCATTGACGCAGCATCTTGTACACCACCTTAGTTAACATGTGAAATTATTACTTGTGCTTGTTGTGTCCTTTATGACGTCACTAAAACAGTAAGTTTTCTGTTGGGAATGATTTTCAATTTTGTTTGACTGTCACTCAGACAGAAAGACTAAAACAATTACTGTACCCCTCTGTGTGGATGCGCGATTAGGACGAGATTCCGTACAATTTACCAAATGTAGAGCCAATGTATTGCTAAACTACAGGTTTGTTTTCCTATTCATGTTTCGATTCGTGTTCAAAATATAACATTCAATTGAAATTAAGTACTTCCTCGATCATAAACTGGAATGATTTGCAAAATGATGTAAGTATGACGCTGTAAGTCATGACCATGCTAGCATGGTGAGCCTGGAATGATCTGAATGATGTGCACGGTGCTCCCGGCATGCTCTGCATGATGAGGCGAGCATGTTCAGTCCGGTATGCTGTGCACACAAAAATAACATGAGATAAGAGGGTAAGCAGAGTTATTACCACTTCTCTTAACAGGGATGTTATATGAATACATTATCGCCAGTTTGCGATGTGGAATTTAAGCAATAAATGAAGATCATTCATCATCATCATCATTCGACATAGGCATACGTCACCTCCTCCATATATAAGGCCAGTGGTCGCCTCCTCAAATTATACACCACCAGAACCACTGCCTTCGCTTTCGACACAACCCGTATTTCCAGCACTGCAGCTTTGAGTTCAGTGATATTGCACCCTGACAACTCTCAGATGTTATCAACCCAACGCATCTCAAGTCGACCTACTGAACGGCAACATCCCCCGGAAAGCAAGCCGATGATGTTATGAGTTTCACGAAGAGGAATGACGTCATAATGGTAATTTTCCAACATGGCCATCAGATGTAAGTGTGGTCACATTCCAGCATCCTAAGCTATATGTTTCCATGCTACGTTCTTCACCCATCTTCAACCGCACACTGTCCAATGTAGGCTTTAAGTGAGAGTCGTCATTGCAATGAAAACAATTGAAAGCATGATTACGTTCATTCCCAGTAGCTTCAAACCCAGTTGGTGCGCTCGTGGGCTCCAAGTTCAAAAGGGCATGATTGTGGTTCTCTGTTTTGTTCTCAACTATGATTGTGGTTCTCATTGCCATGTCACCACTCCTTCCCTAGCATAGTGAATTGGCCCTTAACAAAGCTAGGTTGTCTTCCACCCTTTTGTGGATGTTGTTTTTAGTTCCACAAGGGTTACTCACAAACCCACTCAACGAGGAAACACTGATGGGTAGAGTCAGTTATCCCGTTGACTACCCGGCTGTCTGGAGAGGTAGAGGTAGCCAATGTCCTCACTGCAGGTCATGATGGTTTGGAATAACCAAACCGTCATAATAAAGCTCTGCACCACAATCATTGCTCATATATTTAATGATCATGTCTGCCGAAGTCATCATTGTTGTTATTGGTTCTTTTAAGAAATCCTTGCTGTTTTAAAAACAAATATAATAATCATGCTGAATTTTTACTGTTGGTGGTTTATCTGCAGCTACAATCGAGGCAGCTCCTTTTGGTCAAGATCCTCTTTGCAATCACGACAAGACTCGAGTGGAAGCCAGAATAGTGGCGATGGTGTTCAGCTTCAGAACACAGCTGGCAGAAATGAGAAAAATACTTCCAGGCGTGAGGTCTCGAATAGTGTGCAACAGCAGAGTCTGACGAGCTCTGCTGGACCTTCACCGGCCCTCGGTTCTGGCAGTGATTGTTAAATGGGAGAACAAAACACCATTCAGGTGTTAGGAGTGATAATAGGAAAGAGGAGATGTGATCAGTTTCAAATGAACCATGTGCAGATTTTTTTTGTATACCTTGTCGAGGCTCGTATGAGCTAATGCACAACGCACAGCGAGGGGGGGGGGGCATGAGACAAGAGGGGCGGGAGAGGGAAGGACAAAATAGTGAGGAACAGAAACATTGGGAGATCTGTGGAAGGAAGAGGGATGGGGTGGGGAACATGGGGAATACAAGATGGACATTACAGCGACTTTCAGGAAGGAAAGCAGGGAATTTGAAGGAGGTGGGGTTGGGGTGGATTAACAGGGGTAGAAAAGATCGAGGATTTTGATGAGGGACGATAAGAGGTCGTGGTGAACAGCTGTTTTGAAGGCCTGGAGGGAAGAATGGGATTGA